>NW_024541466.1:0-29627 GCF_016758755.1 Suillus discolor | reverse complement strand
GGAGAACATCAGCCCATTCTTCCGGAAGACGCCAGTAAAGCAGCACTGCACGGGTCTGCTTAGACGGCTCGTAGACGGCGAGGTTCTTTGCGACCATGATAGCCATCAACGACGAGAGATACTGCGGTAGATTCGTCCTGAAACACATATGTCACAACAAGTCTTCGCAAAAATAACAGTTGAAATAGAACGCACGGTTTATCCTCTCATTACGAAGGATCTCATCCCATTCGCCGCCCGGGACCTCTGCATCCTCAACGCGCAGCACAAAGAGACGCTTGTGTCTCGCGTATGTCAGTATGAGGTGTATCCATTTCTCTGTGAGATGTGCGTGAGTGCTTTGGTTTGGTTGCTCACTGTCTGGTGGGTGTGAATATCAATTCAGGATTTGAGGCGGAATGCGTACGTAAAGAAGGGGGGTGCTGAGTGGATTGACGGTAGCAGAAATCCTAGTTAGTAGGTCATTTGAGAAGCATGCAGCATTATCAATTGTTGGGAATGCAGAATTACCTGACGGAGTAGTATGGGTAGAAAGAGCCATGCATCAAGCTTCAAGCTTACTAAGTCAAGCTCTTAGCTCATCGACTTTACTGCAAAGTGCAGAGAAGTCCATATAAGGAAACTCCTGGAAGCCTTTGCACAACAGACCAAAAACAACGCTTACCCTCTGAACTTTGCTCTCATGCACTGGTCTGGGCCGTCTGGCACAATTGAGGCTACGGCGAATTCTAATCTCGATACAACCATTGCGTGATGCGTGCAGCTCTATGCCTCTAAAAAGTTATAATAACCGTGGATAGTTGATACACCTATCAAACCGATATGTAATGTATATCGATTTTCCTCACAGCGCAACTGTTGACTGACGGTCACCTAGCACAGAGAATACCACCCTCATCTTACATCATAATTGGGACACCACATGCTGTGTACCCCTTTATTGCATTGCCAATTGGCTCGTAGAATCTCCATGTACTAAGCGCTAATGTTGAACCATAGTTTCATCTCGGAAAGTATTGCGGCATGCTTCGAGTGGTTACATTACATCATCCCCTCTAATTTACCACGTTAAATTAAGGTATACCCTGGGTTACGACACAGTGGATAGCCAAGGTAAGTGTCTTTGCATGTGTACAAATAAAAAATGCGACTGACCCTTAAGCTATAATGAATCAACTTCCCGCTCGTGTTTGAGTTCTCTTGCTGGTTGTCTTGAGCAAGTGCCTCTGCTTAAAGTTTATGGTTTTGATTGAGTATGCCTCCGCAAGAATGCCGTTATTATCATCTTGGAATCTTATCGGAGTTGTACTGTTGTACATCGTCTAGTGAAGAAGTACAATTGATCGTCACATTCCAGGTATATCAAAGGTCATCGTCCTGATATCTTTATATGCTAACAATGCCTTTTACATGTAGTCTTTCATGTCACAGCTTCAATCTCGAGTTTGATGACGCACTTCATCTCATCATTTTCTTAGTGAATCTATGCCTATGCTTGATTCCCACAGCAATCCCCTTCGAACGAGGAGATTTGGGGTGATGGAATTGGATGATCACTACCCCAATGATCCAGCAACGTTACGAAGGACATCTCACCAGAGTTGACCTGCGTACGCTCATGCGATTGGACCGACCAGCCGTGTGGTCTGTTCATAGAGGTGGACAAGGCCGGCATTGAGAACTCCCTGTAGTATTGCCATGGTGTTGACATGAAGAAAGCCGCTTCCTGCAAATTTGAGGGTTGCTCGGACCCAGAGGCGATGAAGTATTTGAGCCATCACATCGAAGGCGTCCACTTCGCTACGTCCTGCAAATGCCCCTATTGCAAGAAGCTGTGCTCAAGAACTGATTAATGATTCTTTGGCTCGGCATCTGAAGGGGTGCGGATCATTGCTTGCTAGCAAGGCCCACGCTGAGCATGGAGAGTACCCATTCTGCCTCCAAGAGATGACCAAATCGGTCCATGGGTATATTGTTCCTGCCCAGAACGCGACCTATTGGTAGGAATATGTACGTTTCCCCTTGCCCTGTATCTGTCACTGCTGCTAATTTTTCATTTCCGTACTCTAGTCTCCTTGATGCGCTGCTATCTACAATCAACGATACTCGTTTTATTCTATCACCGACAGTGTTGACTCTTTTCGACTTGGTTTCCTCTCTTCGTTCTTGCTTAGCGCGTCATCTATATGATTGTTGGGTTATCTTTATTCCACGCTGGACGTGGTTATTGTACCTCATCATGTGGCTCGTTATATCTTCTATATGGTTATTGGATCTTATGAGATGGAAATTGGGAGCAGCTAAATCGTATCTCAACATGGAGCGAGCTTTGCATCGTATTTGTCATGGATAGAATATCACATGTTGTGTTGAATCCCCGTATTCCCTGACATAGTAGTACTGCCCATCATGGTGTCACCGTCTACCTATGAATCTGCTGATCTCACTATCCTCCTTGAGATGTCAAGCGCATGTAGACGCTTGCTTGTGTACCAGACGCATTCACTTGGTGAAATCGGGGGATGGGAATATCAAATGAGGATAGAGAAACCGATTAAGTATTCATTTAGATCCTAGCATATACAATTGCGTACGTTTGAGCGATGTAGCCTCGTTCGTGTCATCAAGTATGCATATCACAGTACAACAGAACGACGTCCGAGTCGCAACGTCAACGAAAGCGACAATTGCCCCGGCACATACTTGTAGAAATCCCGAATTCCGGTAACCAGGGGTGATATGACGGCTAGCAACCGCGGAAGATGTCAAATATCCGAGGTGCTGGTTAACCTTGTCCCGCTCATTCTCGTCCGCGTGTCTAAGTAACTTGTTTGACGCAAGGGAGCATAGAGAAAATGATAATGATCCGAGCGACATCCTTTACGATAGAGAAGCCTACATTAGATGGCTGCAGGGGGGTGACTCGGGTTCAGGATCGATATCGGACCATCGATGCGTCATTGCAGAGAGTCCAAGTGGGGAAAACAGCCGGAGCCCGTTGAATGATCCGTGGAATGTAAGTAATGGTAGGTGGATAAACTCGGTGATTTGTAGCGAATATGAAGCGAACTCCACATGGGTCGTTGTCAAGGTAGACGGGGTCATTTCAAATACGAGGCCCCAATGTTCGCAGCTGCGTGTGATTTGCTATCAAACAGTTGTCTGAGTGCTCGTCATCGTCTGAATCAAAGGAGATGATAATGATGTATTCGAGGGTGTGGGATGCGTCGATAGTGCACAAAAAAGCTGCTCGGGCATGACTTGTGCATGCATCTCGAACTGTTGTGGGGAGGCGAACGTGTTTACATAGAAATCGATATTGAAGAAAGGTGCGAATTTGAGATCACGTCGGTCTAATGGCCAGCTTCTGCTACTCCACACTCCAATTGAGAGGTCGGAGAGGTGGTTCTATGCTTCCCATTATAATCCAGATATCTTAGCTGCGTGTATGAACGGATAGTTTCAGCCGGAAGGAGCGACTCATCCGCTGTGACATCCTCAGCATCACCGATGGCTAAGGCCTCTGAAGAAGGAGAACGGGTTCCGATGGATTTCAAAGCGGGGTAGATTGCTGATAGACAGCCAAAATATAGCGTATTGAACAGGAAGAGATGCAGATATGTTGTTGGGAGCCTCGACCTTTCATAATGACGACTGCAAACTCGGAATATGCACGTCTCGGTGGGGAAGACTGAGCAGGCAAGAGTTTCTATCAGACGATATATCGATTGAGTAGAGGCGGATGGCATGATGCAAGGGATGACGGGCTTCGTACTCAGATAATGATTCGACGCCCTCAGATCGGGAGATCTGCATTTGAGTGCTCGGTGAGTTGATAGACTGAAGATCGTAACTAGTCTGCACTGACCCTGTGCCACTACAATGTATGGGATGTGACCTCGTTACACAACCTAGCAATAGTTCTGACTCGTCTACGCTGGTCGTGTGCCGAATCGTCGATGGAGTTTAGTTCCAGACTAAATGGAGTTACGGCTCGCCGGAGGCGACCCTATAAAAGTAAGTAAGAGAAGGAAGACTTGAGGAAGACCATTTTCGCCTGAGTGGTGGGTGGAGGCTGTGCGCCGGAGCTCGGCGCGCATGGGTTCTACGGCGATGTCACCGAAGAGCTTCCATAGGTCGGAACATAAAGATGTGGGAGAGTTTATTTGATTGGAGGGAGTAGAGGGAGTACGATAGATTGCTAGGATGGTGGGCAGAGGCCGGCTCTGATGGTAAGATACAGCTCTGGGAGGACTGGGAAAGCTGCGGAGAGGCATTTTAGCTAGCGCCCGAAGCACTTGATGGTACGATCAAGAAAGGTGGACGAACTTACTACTAGTGCAGATACTTATACGTACTGATTATCAGCGTGGCAATCGCAATCAGCCTAGAAGGTGTTCGGTGGTGATTGGTGTTTGGCTGCTAGCGTAGATTGGTTCTTGAGTGGATTTGCGGTGTCAATTGAGACATCGAGGCATTCATGTTGCGTCGCGAGAAGATTGAAATCATGACAATTTATGTAGCAAGTATATCCGTCAGGTCTCATGTGCAAGCGATGTTATGGACAACAATGCATACACATGACCTGACGAGTACGCTAGGCTTGGAGGAGTAAATGATTTCGGGGCCGAGTATGTTGCGGGATATGGAGGACAGGGTGTTTGATGTATGAGAATTTAGAAAGGCCGCTCGAGTAATATTTATGGATGAAAACATAGGATCACATGAGAGATGACAAATATAGATTTGTTCGTTGTATGAAAAATTGAAGCGGAGCAAAGGGCATCAGCATCAAGGCCTGACGATATGAAATCTGATGGAAGTGATGTTCGGACAAGAAACAAGTCATTTACAGTAAGTGAGACATACAATCATTGATAAATCTGAAGCAAATTTGTGGAGTGACGGCATGTGAGCACGCGGGGCTCCCTTGGGAACGTTAACACCGAGAGGATGAGTTACTAGTGAGTCCTTGTCGTTAAACGTCAAAATATTAGGCTGTAACGCCTGTTTTGACATATAATGACATGGGTAGCTATGTAGTACCAGGACAAGTCTTATCAGTAGAATGAAATTAAAGTCACGAGTTTGGGCCCGCGGTAATTGCCGAGAGAAGGTGTACCTGACCGATCGGATCTGCACGTGTATTAGATCACGATCGGGGTGATTCATTTGTATCGCTTCGCCTCCAAGTTGCTTTCTTTTTGCTCCCACTACATTCAAACTTACTTCAGCTTACTTCATCCTTGTCCACGACCCCGACCCCGACAACGAGGTCGAAGAAGACTACTACCACCACTACTACCACTACGACCAAGACAATAACGACAGCGACAACGACGACATAGTACAATGAACGTGTCCGATCTACTCCAGGATTCGCCTAGTCAGCATAGAAAACGACCAACGAGCACTAGCACTAGCTCTTCTTCACCCGTACCCCAACAAATTGTCAAGTCGAATTCAGTTTCACCCCAAACAAATGCAGCTCAGCCTCGTCCTACACTTCCACATCCAAATGCCCAGTACCCTGCACCGCCATCTTACTCAAGCTATTCACCTTCTTCCCCTTTCGTGCCACAACGTATCACACCTAGGCAACCCCCCGAACAACCAATGGCTAGTCTACAACACCCTCACCCTCATAATTCCTGGGGTCCTCGACCATCTTCGGGGTCCTCCACCCTTCTATCTGCAACTACCAGAGCGCCATTACCCGTCGGTCCGTTCTTCTTTTCTTTTCATCCTCATGTAAACACTCATTTCCATTCCTTCAATGAAATCTATAGAAAGAAGTCCAGTAGTTCAACGACAAAACGTAATCAACCCTGTGACTACTGCTCCAGGTTCGTCTTTCTCCATACACATATCACAACCCTAACCCCCCGATAGCACCCTCTCATTCACCCCAAAACCAATCTCAACCCCCCAAACAATCACTCGAAAAACGTCCCCCTCCAAACTTGAACCCCAATCTCAATAATCCAAGTCCAAATTTAAACCCAAATCTCAACTTTCGTGACCGCGAGACTATGCGAGACCGTGATGGCCCTCTCCGCGACCTTGCCCGTGAACAAGGTCTACACATCCGTGACCCTGTTTTGTTACCGAGGGATAGAGAACCTGCCTTGTTGCCCAGAGAGCGCGAACCTACGTTACTTCCCAGAGATCCAGGTCTATTACCGCGTGACAGAGACATCCGTGATCCCACTCTCCTTCCAAGAGAACGTGATGGCGCTAGAGAACGAGAACCAGGTTTACAGCGTGATGCCGTTCTACTCCCGAGAGAACGTGACACTCCTCTACTACCAAGAGAAAGAGACACTCCTCTACTACCAAGAGAAAGAGACCCACGAGACCCATTGCTCACCAGAGACAGAGATCCGCATTTCCCACGCGAACGAGACCCTCTCCTGGTGCGCGACCCGCTCATAACTGGCAGAGAACCCCTTGCACGCGAGAGGGAAAGAGACCCAATTCTCCAACGCTATCGAGATGAGCGGGAGAGAGATATGGATGTGATACGTGCGGCTGCTCGAGAGAGGGAACATGAGATGGAGAGGCGGGAGATGGGCATGGAGAGAAGAGAGCCTTTGGGTTTGGATAGACGTGACCCACCTATGGACAGACGTGACCCGCTCATGGACAGACGTGACTCGGCTATGGAAAGACGTGACCCTGTTATGGACAGGCGTGACCCACCCATGGACAGGCGTGATCCAGCTATGGATAGGCGTGACCCAGCTATGGACAGACGTGATCCAGTTATGGAACTGATCCAGTTATGACAGACGTGATCCAGCTATAGACAGACGCGACCCACCTATGGACAGACGCGACCCACCCATGGACAGACGTGATCCACCCATGGACAGACGTGAACCTCTCACCAAAGATAGACGCGACCCACACGCTCACCCTATGGAACGCTTAGACCGCCCTCGCCCTCCCTCCGAACGTGGTCCCGTCCCCGCAGGCCCTGGCGTCCTGCAGCTCCACCCTGGTCCTATCCTTCCCCATCCCCACACGCATGCGCCGCAGCCAGAGCGTGATAGGGAGAGTCAGAGGGAAAGAGAGCGCGAACGCGAAAGAGAACGCTCCCATGCTATCGCCCCCCCTCTAGACCGCGAGCGCGAGATGGCGATCCACAGAGACCGAGAAGCGTTGCGTGAGAGAGCGGAGAGGGAGCTTTTGCAGCAACAGCAGCAGCAACGGGATCGTGACAGAGATCGAGAAAGGGAACGCCCAGGAGAGATGCAGCGAGATAAACCTAACGTTGGGGACCGAGAGAGAGTAGGACCTAACCCTAACCCTGGGCCGGGCCCAGGACCCAGCAGCCATCGTGCATCTCCACTCTCCCGACCCCCCTACGTACCGGCGAACACCCACACCCACCCATCGCCTCATGCACATAATACTCACGCACACACACCGAACCATGGACATGTGCACATACCACCACCACATAATTCTCATATCCAGCAGGGTCGTGGGCGGATGTTACCTGGCCAAGGGCAGTTCCAGGCGTTGCCTCCTCCACATCCCCATCCGCATGAATGGGATAGGGACAGGGACAATAGGGATAGGGATAGGGAACATACGCAAAGTCAGAGAGTTGACAGGGAGCGTGTGGATCTGAGGCTTCCTGGTCCTGAGAGAGAGAGGCACCGGGACAGAGATAGGGATAGGGAGCAGAGAGAACGCTTGCCTACTGATCAACGGTTGAGTGAACGTCCGGGTCCGGGGGAGATCTTACAGTTGAGAGATCCAGCGCTGTTGGTCAGGGATCGAGAGAACACTGGTGTCGGTGGTGGTGGGAGGGAGCAGCGGGGTGAATTTGTGAGAGAGCGGGAGCAGAGAGAGCGGGAGAGAGTGGGGGAGAGAGAACACGAGCAAAAGGTGTTGTCGGATCGAGAGAGGGAGCTTAGGGCCCTTGAACAGCCTGATCGACGAGTTGGACGTCGTACGCATTCACATTCGCAGGCTCCGACTCAGGTACACTCGCGGATACCGTCTCCCATGGTAGAAGAGAGGGAGAGAGTGATGCTGGAACGCGAACGCGAGCGTGAGCACTTTGAGCGTGAGAGGATGGAAAGAGAGAGATTGGAGAGGGAGCACCTTGAGCGCGAGTACATGGAACGAGAGCGTGAGCGGGGGATGAATATGAGTATCGCCGAGCGGGAAAGGATGGAGCGCGAACATCTCGAACGTATGGAACGACAGCAGCATCTCGACGCCCTCGAGCGTGAGCGCTTTGACGCTCGTGAACGCGAACACGACCTCATTTCACGCGAACACATCGAAGCTCGTGAACGTGCGGAGCGCGAGGCAATGGAGCGTGAACGCGCTGAACGCGAAGCCTTCGAGCGTCTTCCCACCCCGCAGGAGCTTGCCCTACTTCTGCAATCCCGAACGGAGCGTCCGCATATCAGCCTTGGCTCATGGGTGCTCCCCGCATTGCCGTTCCCCTGGTTTTTTGGAGACCACATGCCCTGCATGAAGCAAGGAGATGCACAGGAGATTGGAAGAGATGGCTTGGTTGTCCCTCCAGAAGTACGCCTCACCGTCCTCATTCCGTCCTCTTTCCTCCCTGCCTCCAGGCCACACAAGCTGCGGTTATGGGGTGGAGGATTATTGCCCCCTCCGCCAATGCAGTTCTGGCCGGTACATACGAACTTGAGCAACGCAGCAGGAAACGGTTCTGGCCCATCTGGATCAAGTGCTACGCCTAACCCCTCAGGATCTGTCGGAAGGACCGCACCAAACTTTGCACCACCCACCTACCATCCAATGCACGCTCCCCGCCGACGCGTCTACACCGACGACTCAAACGTTCTCGCATGTGCCGTGCACGCTGGTCTTCTAACATGGAGTGCCGTCTCTCGCGCAAAAAAAGAAGGCAAAGACATCAAAGTCGTGCTTGGAGTCGTGCCCACCGTGTCAAGTTATGGCGGTAGCGTCGGGGGCGATGCAAACCACGTAGATCCTCCTGTAGTTGCAGGCATTGGACCAGCAAATGGCACGTCCTCGAACGGCATTACACCCGCTGTATCAGTATCGAACGGGATCACGCCTAGCAACTCACAATCTTCCGCTTCGCAGCCTACTGTATCGTCTCATGGTTCTGTGAGCAATGGTACTCGTGGTATTGCTGGAGCTACGGCGCTTGACGGGATGGGTTATGCTGGTGGTGTCTGGGCGAGTCGGTTCGTGGGTGGCTGGGGGGAGGCGTTCTATGGGCATCCGAGTGCGGGGTATTGTGCTGCGAGTGTGAATGATGTTACGAGTGGGGATCGACAGAGGAGCTTTGAAGAGGAAGCGGAGGATGATGGGAGGGGGGTCGTTAGTGCCGGTTGGGGGTGGGGCCATGATGGGAGTGCGATTGAGGTTGTGCATGTTGAGGTCGTTGAGGTGGGTGTTTTTTTTCCCCTTTCTTCTCGTCTTTCTCTTTCGTACAATTTGTATTCGTATGTTACTGATTAGTATTATCTTACAGAAGGGCTCTGCGCGCGGCCCTGGGCTTGGGCGACGCAATAGGTCACAACGATTGCAAGAATATGCGTCGCGTCGTGCGGCTTTGGCCCTTGCTCCTGCAACATCGGCCTCGCCATCACCATGCACACACTTGTTCGCTGACGTCACAAACGGCCGCAAGCGACGCTGGTTTACTCTCGACAATATCGATGTGAATGGGAAAATAAAAGTCGACCCCGAGAATCTAGAGGAGCTCCAGAAGATGCATGCGCGGACGCTGGTGTTTGGTGACTCGGGGACGGGTGCTGGGTGAGTTTCATTCTGTTTCGTTTTTTGTGTACAGAGCGAGTGCTGACTAGATGTGTCTTTTAGATTCAAATACACTCCGATTCTCCTTGCATGTGCGCTCTTCCCACATCTAGCAGATCCTGCTGTACGTGTATCTTTGCCTCGAAAGCGGCGGAAGATTCTGCATGCGCAGGACCCACCTGCAGCGGCAGAGGACGTGCGAATGGACATAGACGGTGTCGGGGAAGAGACTGGAGACGAAGGACGTGCGGTGGTTCTCGAGAGCGACAGCGAGACGTACCTTGTTGCTCCTGGGCCTAGCCCAAGTGAAGGATTCGTGCTGTCTATCCTTCTGGCCACACCTACAAACGGGAAGATTATGGACGTTGTTGAGGAACCTGCGAACGATAAGAACACAGTAACCACAGCTTCTGCACCCAAGATCACACCTCCCGCTTCGAGTGCTGGTGAAAACCCGACCACTACTTCCGATGTGCCAAAAGATGACCAAAAAACACCAGTCCCAGTCCCAGATCCACCTCTACCTCAGCCTATATCTACTTCTCCGCCTTCAAAAAAGATGGTGCCTCAGACCAGTACGAAGGTCGTTCGAAGCAACCTGCAGGATACGGATTTCAAGTTTGAGCAGGATGGTGTTGTTGTGTGTGGGCAGGGTGAGGATATGATGGTGAGAGTGGTGCGGTGGAGATGGTATTTATAATAATACTTAGAGGATGATTTTTGCGTTTATTATTAGGCTTGGAATTAATATTGTTTTGGCGCTGCTTTGAGGTGGGCTGATTCCGAAATTGCCAATTCATGGTGGTACTAATCCGATTCACTTGCTCATAACTTGACTTTGCGATCTTCACGTATCTGCACACGGGAGCGGTTGTTTATGCAATTAGGTCGAACACGTCAGATTTGTTGACGTGCCCTATCAAAATCCTATCGCAAACTAAGAACGATGTGCTTTTGAATTCCGAAACCAAAGTTGCATGCCTCCGGGAGACTGAACTCAGGCTCGAAGCTCGATCACCTCGAGATCGCAATCGTCACATTCGATACTCTCCTTGACGCATATGCATGTGAACATCTTCTCGTTAAAAAAGATGTACGGATGCTGAGCTTTCGAGGTGACTTTGGGTGGCAAGGGGGTGGCAATCTTTTTGACTAGCCTGAGTGAGTTGTTCCGAGAAATTTGGCCGAGGGCGCTGCGTGATCTTGCAACTAAATCAACAGATAAGCAGCGAGGGGGACTCTAGTACAACTCCACTGTCACTACCTAAGTTGTGACTAACTGCTTGAAAAGCTATATGGGGATGTGTGCCTTGCGCTCTCTTAGATCTTATCCTGTGACCACCCCTTTTGGTTGTTCCGCTGCCCTAATACTTTTCAGATCACACCGGGATTGATTTTAGGTGGGAAGCAGCTATTAATCTCGTTATTCGAAGATGTACAGCCCGCCACCCTGTACAACATGCGAGGTGCTAATAAAGTACCTTAAAAGACTATCCGTAACCTGGGCAAGAAGCGCACCTCCTCTTACTTTCTCTATAATACCCTCATCCTTGATGGATGCACTCAAGAGTATGCTGTCCTCACTGGGGCTGGGCGGTGCTAATGCAATATACGAGGCATGCTTGCCTCTGATTGCTACACTACTCCGAGATGTAAACATGATGCCCTCCACTCATGTTGATGGTAATACACTGCTGAGTAGCACACAACCACCACCGAACCCAAGTAGTTGCATTATCATCATACAGAACAACTACATTGCGGAGGGGGGAACCATCAACATACTTTCAAGTAACTGTAATGGTTCCAGTGAGTTTTTTTGCATGTCTGACATTACTAAATACTCATCTTGTAAACAAGCCATGAGCAAGTTTGAACATGTCAGACTGACTGCAGAGCCCACATCCTTGGACCCTCTGTTGATGAGTCAGCCAGAGCCAATGGAGCACGGTCGTGAAAGCATAGTGTTGAGCGGTAATACGTTCGGTGAGTGCGTCATGATAAATGTAGGATCGCCGAATTGCACTGGAGCCGGTAGGTCGTCAAGTTCATCCAAAAGAAATTTGGCTGAAGAATGATTGCATCAGTTAAACAAACGGCTCTTGCGTCCTGACGTGACTGTAACATTTAGGGGAAGAAGCTCACTGGTCTTGTAATAAACTCACCTGTATGCACATGTATGAAAGATGCAGTTCGTTGACATTTTTTTCTAAATTGGGACAAGCTATATGCACCCGTCCATGCAGTCGCTTCGGCATCTGCCTCCCCAAAGGTAATAATGAGCTCACGATGAAGAAATAAATATCCACGGAAAAAGCCACAATATCAGACAGACTGGTCACGAGTCTAGGTTAGATGACAGCATTAACAATTCGCAAAGAAATGGGACTTGCTGATATTGCAATACCATCGAACGTGCTGCATGAACTGAGTCATACTCTCCGCCCTGAGCTGGAGCACACATGTCCCAGTCTATCCTCCCTGCAGCAACACAGGCACCAGCGAGATTCTTCATAACATAAAAGTCCAATCCAAAGAAACTGTTACCAAAATCCTATCGCCAACTAAGAATGATCTGTTCTTGAAGTCCAAAATTGAAGTTGCACGCCTCTGGGAAGTCGAATTCAGGCTCGATCACCTTCAAGTTGAGATCACATTCCATAATCTCCTCAATGCATGGAGAGTGACCATGACATGGATATCTTCTCGTTACAAAAGATACCGAATATGAGGCCTTGAGGACATGCAGTGTTTTCGAGGTGGCAATCTAGTCTTGATTTGCTTGTTTGGGTTTGCTTGCTTTTGCTAATCAGAAAGGCAGGATGAACACAGGTTGACTCTTTCATATGGGTACGTACTACAGTCACAGCGGTTATTACTTGTTTGCCGTGAAATGAATGTTGATTTTGTTTTTTTTTCACTTTCCTCATGTCAAATCACAACCTAAATCTAACTGGTAATCCCCTTGGCCCGTGGTCCGTTTGGATTGGAACAGAGTTTGATAATGAAACATAATGCCACATTTTGACTGCCTTGAGAGCGCATAGTACAGTCTGTCATGCATCTGAATCGCCAGTTGTGAATGAGCGGGCACCAAGGTGCATTATTGATTTATTACTGTTACAAGTAACATCAGTCACATGGCCCCCCTATCATTTTCCCTTCATCCTCGCCCTCACCATCTACTGGCTCGTCCTCCTTTACTGACTTTCTGTTGACCGGATCATCAGGATCGTTCCCATCCCTCGCATCGCCCGCCTCTATGCACGTGCACGCACATTCCTCCCGTGATTCGACCACCAATGTGGTCCCGCACCTATGACTCGGTCTGACTCATGCCACCAATGTGGCTTTCCCTTTCTGTTACCTTCTGACTGCAGATTCCTGCACGTTGTATTCTTACTGTTGGTCCGTTCCAACATTTCTCGGTCTCATTCCACATTCGACCATCCATCACTAATCCGGCTCTGTTGCCAACGCACCTATACCATTCTCGTTTCCCCTTTACCCTTACCTACTGTGTGGTAGCCTTGCCCTTAACCCTCTTCACTTAGTATAAGTAGTCGGTCACCCTGTACTAGATTCTCTAACTTGAATCTACTCAATCTTCCCTGGAACATACTTCTCTCTGAACGCCCCTTTGGCTTCAGTCTCTAGTATCTTTTCTTAGTTGCTCATCGCGACTGAGTCTACCTCGATCGACCTCATCATCTGGACAAGACTGTCCTTACGTTGAGCGACTTCATAAGACATCTGTCTCAGAAGTCACGTGACAAGTGTGTACTGTGATCACTGTCGACTCATCGTCGCCAGTCTCACTTGCTACACCAGATCCTTCTGGTTACGTCATGAACATTAGCGGACGATGCCCCTCTTAGGGCTCCATATAACAGATCTATTTGAGTGCGTAACAATTACAAGCAATGACTCTAGACCGTGATATGTAGAGTGAGTATCGAGTAAGTACATAACAACGCCCAACATGGGGCTGTGAACGACAGCGCAGGACTAAAATCAGATACAAAATGATACAATGTCCAACATAGGGTCATGAATGACCGCACAGGACTTAACTAAGTAACAACTCGAAAGGGTTTCTCTGCTTCGCGAAAATGTCATTCTTGGTTTGAGGTCTTAGGAAGAGCAGTTTGCTTGACTGGTCAGCGATAAAGGATTGTTAAGCTCTTGGATTTTTGGTCAGAAGTAAAGGACCCACTAGCTCCTGTGCAATTATGGGATCCAATGTTTATCATGACGTATTGGCCAAAAGTGTTGCCATTGAATATGACGCTTTCACGACCATATTCTAATGGTACCAACTGTCTTGCTAACAGAGGCTGCGAGGACATGGGCTCAGTAGTTCCAGCAATGCCAGCGATGTATTCCAGCTTGGTCACAGCTTGTTTGAAAGGTGAGCATAAACGATAAGTTATATGTGTGAAGAACTCACTGGAACTGTCACAGTTACTTGAGGATATGTTGATGGTTACACCCTCTGCGATAAAGTTATTCTGGAAGATGGTGATGCGATTGTTTGCATCCAGCATTTGATTCGGCAGGGGGGTTCCGTTGGCATCAGACTCAGTGACTGTTGCCATTGTAGAGATGAGGTTGCTGATAAAAACAGAGGGACATACCACATATTTAAGCTAATCTGTTGGTAAGAATCTTGTCCTGTTTAAAGTTCTTGCGCTGACTCCGCCACCAGAAAATGAATGTGATATGAACATTGTATGAACGTAGACATTTGAGGAGATGATCAGGCCAATCAGCTACAGGGGCCACTTTCCCAGACTGCTAAGTTTCACACACAGGATCCTGGTAAAAGTCACTAAACCCAACCCTACGGCTCAGAACAGTACGGCCCAAAGTACGGCGGGTGTTACGCTGACTGTTGGTCGGCGTGTGCGAACTAGGATGGGTCTTCTCAGCGATGACTCGAGTGAGTCTACTGAAGCTGAGCGTGGTCTAGCCTTGACGGAACGTCAAGGATTCCTCCGGCGATCTCGGTAAGACGGCGCTCGTCGAGATGCAGGGCTAGCGGATACATGCTAAGTCGTAAGGGGGCGACTTAGAAATGCGGTCTCACACAAGGAAGCTGGTAGGCTTAGATGAGCAAGTTCTGGGGATGAACCTAGTAGATTAAAGTAAAGTCTAAGTACAATAATCTGTGTCTACTTATAGGGAAGTACTACAAGTATTCTAGCTCAGTCTGTAATCAATAGTATATCGTAAATCTATGATAGCCAGACATGAGGTTCAGATAAGATACATGAGGCTTAACCTCTGATCAAGCATGCTGCGCCAAGGGCAGCTGCGCATAGGTATGGGAAGCGCCAAGCGCGCTCCGGATCTTCATGAAGCGACATGCGGTATGCATGCGCTGATCTAGGGTGACCATGAGGCGTACAGCCTTCATGGATCAGGTACAAGGCCGTCTAGGCCAGGGGCAGGGTCACAGCGGTCCAGACCACTGTCTTTCTAGGCGCAGGCGGCGCACCGCCGCACGGGGAGTCTTGCAGAGCGGGGGCAGGCGTAGGCAGAGCTGGGGCTCCTTTAGGTGTTACAGATGCCTGTAACAGTGGGTATTCCCGTCCTATGGCAGTTTAGTTGGAGTTGGAAACTACCTGACGTGCATATGTCAATAATATTAATATTGTTAGTTATCTGATATCATTTGGGTTGCCTGTTCTCGCTGCGATACCTCTCATCCTCCCTGTGATACCCACACACGCTCGTTTCCCTGGTATCAATATTTGCGACGTGCATTGCCTGTTCCCGCTGTGATATTTCTCATTCTCCTTGTGATACCTGCCTGCTGCACACACTCGTTTCCCTCATATCAGTTGCGATACCTCTCGTCCTCCCTGTGATACCTGCCTGCCTGCCACATACGCTTGTTACCATGGCCAAAGGGTGTGCTACGTCTTTCTGTGCCATTAAATCCGTCAGAGCTACGTGCCCACACCATATGTGCAAAGTGCACTGTGTTATAAGTGGTGGATGTTCTACCCATGGCTTTCCGTCTGCTCAGTCCAAATCAGCACCCCCAGTGTCAGCCACATGTCTCACATCAACTGAAAGTGACGTTCTCAATGATTTCTTGCTCAACACCGATCCTGCCGGTGGTCCGGACCCATTGTCTCACCTGCCTGTCCCTGCCATAGGTCTTGATGGCACCGCTCATGAAGCATTGGCTGCCGAAGCACCCCCCTCAGTGTCGCAACCTCCCTTACCACTCCTAGGTTCTGCTGCAATGAAGATCCTCGCTTCACACCCAAGTTCTTCACAATCAGCACACCAGACCCTTGATCCTCATCTTAGTACTCAACTTAATGATACATGGCTCACTATGCATACCGAACGTGAGATTCTCAAGACGGAGCACCAGCGTCGCATGGAGATGAAGAGGACTCATGAGCAGCGCCTGAAAGGTCGCTTTATAGTCAACTACTGGGATGAGGTGCAACGCTTGAATTTGTCTCGCTGCTGTTAACAAACCTGAATGCAGAGCGATGCTGATCCCATCTCTGTGACGGGATATGAGAAGTCTACAGTCTGCTCTTTGTCTGACCACCACGATCTCCTTCGAGCACTTAGCCCCAACCTTGGCGATGTCGAATACTACGATACGAAACTTCACAGGTGGATACTGGACAACTGGGACCATCCTCTTGTCGGATCCTGGGCCATCCATTCAACATTCTGACATAAGCGCTCAAACTTTATACAATCATATCTCGATGACGACGCGAAAGATAGTGAGAGTTACTGCGACACAGTGTAGGAGGGAAAATAATATGTAGTACCACGTTGATATCATCAATACAACTGTTTCTTCAGTCTAGAAGTGACACAATAGAGCAATATTTCACTCCAAGTTAGCGCATGCCTAGCAGTGCAGAGCACTGAGTTCAGACTTCAAGCTTCATGTAGGATGTGCATGCTAACCAAATATATACTGATATGATAGAATCCTTCATTGGGCTGAAGGCAATGCAAACATGAGTCCATGATGAAATGGCATAGGCCTCCAGAGCTGAAGCTGAAAACCATAATAGTACGTGCGATCCCCTGAGTTGTTTTATGCCGCAGGCATCAGCTCCGACTAGGCACCTGGGTGATGTAGGCAATGAGTCGGAGAAGCACAGGCACAAAACACACCTTTTATGAGGCTAGGGTGGGTGATAACATAAGCTCTTTTAATAACAGGGTTCTATGATATCCCTGACTCCCATGTTAGTGGGGGGAGGGCAGGGGAGGGCTCAAAAAAAACCCAAGTAGCAAGCAAAAGCCAGAATCGTGCAAAGCCCACTCCCACGATAAGCAACAAGTGGGATCCGTTCTGTTGCAACAAACATGCCGGATCTCCTCTACAAATACATCTGTGGGAAACTGGCATTGTACTTACATGTGTATCAGACCCCTTTTATTCTGCTATGATCTTGTCATTGCTTGGGAAATGACAATTTGAGAGCCAGCTGACTGCAGAAATGAAGGGTGTTGCCGAATTTAAACAATTCATTACCGGTCTTAGTACGAGAACGAGAATAGACAACGCGACGACCTTGTGTTAGTAAACATTTGATAGAGATATATGCACAGTATTAGTTTGAAGGCACGCAAACATCAGTCAACTGCTCCAGCATCAACCAACAAAATATTCGCTCACAAAGGCCAAGAAAATGCTGCAGGATAACACCAACATTCGTGCCTTTTGTGTGAGAGGGCAACACAGAGAGCCAGAAGGGGGAGCATCAAAGTGTTTGAATGTTTTGCGATTACGGCGGGGTTGTGCGAGAAAAAAGCAGTGAAACAATCCATGAATGCAACAACAGATGTCACTACTGTCGACGTCTGAATCCTCCGAGTCGAATGTTGCCAATGAGACTGAAGCCGAGGAACGAGATGATGAGTGAGTGGTCTGAGCGCAAGGGCAAAAGAGGCACAGGGACGAGAGATGTGACATCGGGGCCGAAACCTTCCAAGTATCAATGTTTCGTTTTAATATCGTTTAGAAAAACACTTACCGTATAAAAGGCAGCAGCCAGCCACCCAAGTGTCTCAGTTCTGACCAAGATACTGAGACGTGAGTTAGCTTTACTTTACCCTTCGAGTAGATGTACTGATGACGACGTAGGAGACTCACCTGTTAGGTACATACATCGTCAATATAGAGTTCTGACCAAGATACTGAGACGAGACTCACCTGTTAGATCTTATCTGCGCGCTTCTGCTCTCTAGAGGTTATGAGCCCTGACATGGCCACCGATAATACGCTCCCCGGCACTACATCCTCGTTGTTCAACGTCCCCAAACTTGCCGAAGACAGCACGAATTGGATTACCTACAAGGAGAGAACATTGACAGCGATAAGTGCCCGAGGTTTGATGCGATATGCAGATGGCCGTGCCGTCGAGCCATTACCCTACCTCATTGGCAAGGATTTGGGAGTACCGGAGAAACCGGATGGTTCAATTCCCTCTCAAAAGGAGATCAATGAGCGCGATAAGAAAATGGACGAGTACGACCAAAAGAACTCACTTGTTAAGCAGCAAATCTTCAGTATGATTACCGACCGACTGTTGCTGCGTGTCCAGAAGTTTGAGTCTGCCTCAGAGGTCTGGGAGGAGATATGCCAGATCCATGAAGACAAGACCGAACTGGTCCAGATCGATTTACGGCGGCGCTTGCAGGAGACAAGGTGCGAGGAGGGAGCTGACATCAAAGCCCACTTCGCCGAGATGCTGCGCTTGCGCGAGCTACTCGCAGGCATGGGTGCGGGAATCCTCGATACGGACTTCCACACCATCATTCTCGGCTCACTCCCCGAATCCTATCGCCCTCTCCTGTTGTCCATTAACACGGCCGCCAAGATCACAAAGACCCCCTTGTCCTCCTACGAACTAATCAGTATCATTACGGAGGAATACGAGCACCGTCAGCTCACCGAGAAGTGCCCCAGTAAGAAGGGGAGCGCAGGCACCACACTTAGTGCGAGGGAGCCTAGAGACAAGGGGAAAAGGTCAGCTATGTCGAGCAAGGCGAATGCAGACGTTACCTGCTATAATTGTGACCAAAAAGGTCACTACAAGACCGATTGTTGGAGACCTGGAGGGGGAAAAGAGGGCCAAGGCCTGAATCAGCAAAGGTGAAAAGGTGAAAAGGGACAGAAGGAGACAGCGAACTTGGCAGCAGAGTCCAGGTCCCAGGACCAATACACGTTCGTATTGTCCGACTTGGCAAGTGTCGCCAAGGACCTGAAAATCCCCATCGAATACCATGGTGCCATCATCAATTCTGGCGCCATGTCGCATTTCTGCCCAGACCGGGCAAAATTCACCAATTTCACCTCAATATCCCCCCAGGAAATCCGCACGGCCGATGGCTCAAGCCTGAGCGCCATAGGTCGAGGAGACGTTGAGCTAGAATTGCCCCTTGGTGAGAAATGCACAAAAGTCATACTCAAAAACACGTTATACGCACCTGCCATGGCCTTTACCCTCATATCCACCAATTGCATAGCAGCCGCAGGCATGGCCGTCCTCTTTGAGGGGCGCATGTGTAAGGTCTTGTCCCAGGGACTGAAACACCGAGTCATTGTGGAAATTCCGCAAGTGGAAGGTCTATACAGCATAGCGGCGGGAAAGACGAGTCAGCACCATGCGAACGTTGCCAAAACGAAGCTTACCGTGAGTGAGTTGCACCGGGTGCTGGGCCACGTCTCCCAGCCTGCAGTGGTCGAGGCCATAAACAAAGGCCTTGTCGTGGGTGTTGCCCTGGACAAGGACTCCAAGCCAGAGTTCTACGATGCATGTGTCAAAGCAAAGTCAGCGTGGAAGCCATTCCCCAACGAGAGCCACAACAGAGCACGCACCTATGGAGAGTTGGTCCATACGGACCTATGGGGCCCCACACAGACCACCAGCTTGGGCGGATGCTGGTACTACATCACCTTCACCGATGACTGCACGTGTCAGACCAAAATTCAGTTCTTGAAGCTGAAGAGCGAGGCACTCACCGCCTTCAAGGCCTGGCTCACACGCCAAAATCCAGGCATCCAGCTCTGCAAGGTCAGATCTGATCGCAGAGGAGAGTACCTAAGTGCCAAATTTGATGAGTACTTGCGTGAGCATGGCATCGAAAGACAACTCACAGTGCACGACTCACCTCAGCAGAATGGAGTGGCCGAGTGCCTGAACTGCACCCTCGTCGAGCACGCCAGAGCCATGTTGCTGGCGAAGGACCTCCCCAAGAACCTGTGGGCAGAGGCAGTTAATTATGCCACCTGGCTGAAAAATTGCCTACCATCTAGGGCAGCACTGGGTGCGACACCATTTGAGCTGGTCACCAAGACCAAGCCCAACCTCTCCCATGCGCGAGAATTTGGTGCCAGAATCTTTGTACATCTTGAGGACGCTGGAAAGTTGGAGGCCAAGGCGGAGGAAGTGATCTTTGTGGGGATGGACACCCAGAGTAAGGCTTACCGGGTGTATTGGCCGGGTAAGGGATGGATTTCCGTCGAGTGCAACGTCACCTTCATGCCGAGTGAGGTGACGGTGGCAGAGGATGCCCTGAACGAGGGGGAGTCCATTGTCATGCGGCACAACGAATATAATAGCGGCAATACTAACAACGTACCTGTCGTTCAGCCCATCCCCCCACCAGCAACCCCAGCCAGAATCCAACCTCAACACCCTATAACCCCACCAGCTCCAAGGACAACTCGCACTAGGCCACCCCCTGGATACTATGCGGCCCTCAATGAGGGGGAGACCGTGTCCCTAGCATTAGATAGCCTGTTAGAGGCGTCAGCATTAGACCTCCTAGATGAGGAGGTGCACATTCACCTAGCTTTGGCTGCGGCAGAGCCAGAACCCACCCTTCAGCAAGCTCTAAATGGTCCTAATGCGGTGGAGTGGCAAGAAGCGCTGGATTACAAAATCAGTCAGCTCGAGAAGTTAGGTATGTGGGAAGTCATTGACCCACCTAAAGGCACCAATGTCATACCGTGCCATTATGTTTTGGCGATGAAACGTGGACCTGATGGAGAGAGATTGAAGCTCTGGGCCCGGCTTGTCACGAACGGCCAGAGGCAAAAGTATGGTGTCAACTACTTCGACACCTTTGCCCCCACTGCCAATATGAGCATGATCCGGACGGTCCTAGCAATGGCGGCTCAGCAAGACTGGGAAATCCACCAAGTCGATATCAAGAGTGCTTACCTTTACGCAAGCATCCAAGAAGAGATTTACATGCGTGCGCCACCTGGATACTTGGGGGAGGATCAATGTGGAAAGGTGTTGAGGCTGAAAAGAAGCTTACCAGGACTCAAGCAGGCAGGATACAAGTGGGTGGAGGAATTAGCAGGAGTGTTCAGGGAGCTAGGGTTCAGAAGGTCAATGGTCAATCAGGCGGTCTATTTCAAGCATACCTCTGACGAGAAGATGGTCATCACGGTCTCTGTCGACGACATGGCTGTAACCACGAACCACCTTTCCCACATCACCTGCTTCAAAGACCAGC
Organism: Suillus discolor; assembly: GCF_016758755.1. NCBI lineage: Eukaryota > Fungi > Basidiomycota > Agaricomycetes > Boletales > Suillaceae > Suillus > Suillus discolor. The sequence goes on along the minus strand of NW_024541466.1, from coordinate 8,318 downwards.
TCCAGCAATATTTTGAAATATCCGACTTGGGGAAACTGAAATGGCTCCTGGGATTGAAGGTAACACGAGACAGAGCATCACGTACCTTGACCCTGTTGCAGAAAGCCTACATGGCCACCATAGTTGAATGTTTCTGACTGGGCGACGCGAAGTCTGTGCACACCCCCATGGAGTCAGCCATCACTCTATCCACAGATCAGTCCCCATCCATGCACACAGAACTAGAGGCCATGAAGGACGTACCATATCAGCGTGCCATTGGGTTATTGATGTACACGGCGACGAGCACGCATCTGGACATAGCTTTCACTATTGTGACGTTGTCGCAGTTCATGCGAAGTCCGGGGAGAGCCCATTGGGAGGCAGCTAAATGCGCCCTAATATACCTGAAGGCCACTGATGGATACGAGCTTACCTTGGGCTCCACAGATGCAGGACTGGAGGCATTTGTCGATGCGGATTGGGCCTCCCAACCGCACAGGCACTCGATGTCCGATTACATCATGATGTTGAACGGAGGTCCCATCACCTGGAATGCACAAAAACAACCATTAATCGCACTATCTACCACAGAAGCTGAGTACATAGCACTTACCAGCGTCGTCCATGAGCTGCTCTATCTGAAACTCATCATCACTGAGCTCTACGAGCCCCCCACACTCCCCATTCCAATATTCTGCGACAACCAGGCAGCCATCGCATTAGTGTCGAACAAGAAGTTCCAGTCACGCACCAAGCATATCGATTTGAGGTACCACTTCGTACGTTCGTACGTCAAGGACGGCATGTTTAACATCCTCTATTGTCCCACTGATGACAACGTGGCCGATGCCTTTACCAAGGCCCTCCCACGCCCCCGTTTGCAAAAGCTCAGGGCCCTAATGGGACTGGCTTGCGCTCAAGGGGGAGTGTCGACGTCCGAATCCTCCGAGTCAAATGTTGCCGATGAGACCAAAGCCGAGGAACAAGATGACAAGTGAGTGGTCCGAGCGCAAGGGCAAAAGAGGCACAGGGACGAGAGATGTGACATCGGGGCCGAAACCTTCCAAGTATCAATGTTTCATTTTAATATCGTTTAGAAAAACACTTACCGTATAAAAGGCAGCAGCCAGCCACCCAAGTGTCTCAGTTCTGACCAAGATACTGAGACGTGAGTTAGCTTTACTTTACCCTTCGAGTAGATGTACTGATGACGACGTAGGAGACTCACCTGTTAGGTACATACGTCGTCAATATAGAGTTCTGACCAAGATACTGAGATGAGACTCACCTGTTAGATCTTATCTGCGCACTTCCGCTCTCTAGAACTCCATCAGGTCAGAAGTTGACTGTTGTGGCGCAGCGCAGTGGGTATAGTTGGATGCCTGAAAGACAATAAGAGATGATGACACAGACACACCATTGCGAGCCATCACAATTGTTACAAGTAACATCGGTCATGTGGCCCCCCTATCATTTTCCCTTCATCCTTGCCCTCACCATCTACCGGCTCGTCCTCCTTTACTGACTTTCCATTGACTGGATCCTTGGGACCATTCCCGTCCCTCACATCGCCCGCCTCTATGCACGTGCACGCATGTTCCTCTCCTGATTCGGCCACCAATGTGGTCCTGCACCTATGACTCGGTCTGACTCGTGCCACCAATGTGGCTTTCCTCTTTCTGTTCCTTCTGACTGCGGATTCCCGCACGTTGTATTCTTACCGTTGGTCCGTTCCAACGTTTCTCGGTCTCATTCCATATTCGACCACCCATCACTAATCCGGCTCTGTTGCCAACGCACCTATACCATTCTCGTTTCCCCTTTACCCTTACCTACTGTGCGGTAGCCTTGCCCTTAACCCTCTCCACTTAGTATAAGTAGTCGGTCACCCTGTACTAGATTCTCTAACTTGAATCTACTCAATCTTCCCTGGAACATACTTCCCTCTGAACGCCCCTTTGGCTTCAGTCTCTAGTATCTTTTCTTAGTTGCTCATCGCGACTAAGTCTACCTCGATCGACCTCATCGTTCGGACAAGACTGTCCTTACCTTGAGCGACTTCAAAGACATCCGTCTACGAAGTCACGTGACATGCGCGTACTGTGATCACTGCCAACTCGACGTCGCCAGTCTCACTTGCTATACCGGATCCTTCCGGTTACATCACAAACATTAGCGGACGACGCCCCTCTTAGGGCTCCGCCTAACAGATCTATTTGAGTGCGTAACAACAATCGACTCGCCGTATAACCACATACAACCTGCAAACAGTCCAGTGCACGAAAAACAATGGCCACGGTTAATGGAAGAAAATCCAAGAACATCAGTTTTCAGGGGATTCGAAGCACAATGCATGATATTCAGGGTAATAAGGTGCATCATAGTAATGGGGTGATCTGAGGTGGTATGGGCAACTGCATGTGATAGACAATGCTCATCAAGCATGCGCGCGTACGACGTAGCACAGGACTTTGCAGACAAACATCGCACACTGGAGGAAAGGATAAGCAAATGCACACAGAAGAACAGAATGAGAGCCTACAATTAAGCAGTGTAAGATACAACAGCAACAACACTTAACAGCGCACAGGAAAGAGAAAGACATCACAGCTCGATGATTGACAACATCAAGCATTGAAATGGGAGCTTCAAAGGCGGACCGTACATAGTTGATTGACCTCACGGTCAGAGAGAAGTACACGAGTAGGACCTTTTCGCAGGGCAGGAAATCTCGAGTTCTGGGTAGCGGGCAATGGACAAATGTTGCAGGTCTTGACATATTGGAAATCGAACGAATTTGAAAAGTGACTGCAGATCCGCTGGATAGATGGTTGGAATGGCAGCGCTGACGCTATATGGCTTACATAATATTGATTTCGCTCTGTAAAATCTATTATTTCTGAATCAACTTGCACTGGTTACGGGCACTCATAGAATGAGTCTAGGGCAATTGTGGTCCAGCTCAATGCTCGCCGATGCAGCCTCCATTGACATAGTGTCCTTGTTCCTGCTACATCAAGACATCACATGTCTCATCCATACTCGCGACAATGCCCAGGAGCCTCAACTCTGCCCACATACAGTGGGTGCACGCATATAAGCTCATTGTCGACGCGTTGATGACCGTTCAAACGTTCAAAAGCCGACACGATCCACTCTCACGCTAAAAATGGCACTGCAGCGATGAACCTCTGGAAAGGCAGTGTCCTAGCCTTCAGAAGTTCTATGTCGCGATCAGTTCATTTGTGTTGCTGGTATGGAGGGGGAACGGGAACATATCAAGTTCCATGGTATTATTTGGTGAGTCCAATTCCTGTAGCAACTTACTATTGTGTTCTAGAAGTAATCATCCCCTTTAAGGGTTCTGTATCATGCACGATGATAGATGTTGTGCAGCTGCATGTTCTTCGAGTATTCATCCAAATGCTTTTCTACAGGAAACACAGAACACTCCGAGGAACCGCCTGTTCTTTTTTTGAACCTTAATCGAACACTATACAATTGGCACCCTTCCCGTGGTTTTTTTCTTTATGGCAAGCTCATTATTACCTTTGGGAGGCGGGTAGCGAAATGGCTACAAGCACCAAGCTCAGGCGCATACGCGCATCCAGATTTTTTAGAAATAAATGTTGGTCGATATCTTTACATAGGCATACAGGTGGGCGCAAAATAGTACATTCAACATCAACCCTTACTCCATTCTGCTAGACGTCGAGGTCAATTTAAGACACAAGAACACTTTGTTTAACTGATGCCAATCAACTGTAAGCCAAGTCTCTTTTGAATGAACTAAAAGACCTACCAGCTCCAGTGCAATTTGGCGATCCTACGTTTATCATGACACACTCGCCAAACATGTTGCTGCTCAATACTATGCTTTCATGACCGTGCTCTGCGGGTTCTGCCTGCATTTCTGATCGAGGCTCGAAGGGCGTAGGCTCTGCAATTGTGGTAACACGTTCTAACTTGGTGGTAGCTGTTTACATCGTGAAGTGGGTCTTGTCAGTCAAAAATACAAAGAACTCACTGGAACCATTGCAGTGACTTGAGTATATATTGATGGTTCCCCCCTCCGCAATATGATTGTTCTGTATGATTATGATACAGTTGCTCGGTGGGTTCGGGGATGGCTGTTTGACACTTGGCAGTGGAATGCCATCAGTCATGGAGCCATGACTGGGTGATGCCGGCGTTGCAATAGCAAGAGGCAGATATGACTCTGTTGAAGCACGAGGTGAGTATGTTTTAGTAGAAGAATCCATTGTAGAGTTTGGGGGTGGGTGCTGGTAAAAGCAGGATATAGTGCGCCTTTTAACTTGTTTCAATGATACACAGACACCACCGAATACTAATTAATAATTTACGGATCTGTCTGGTCAATGATGACATCGATGACAGCCAATCAGAACTCATCTTCAATAATTATCCAGTGTAAATTTGCAACATTGAAGGTTGATCTGAGATGCGGCAAGTGACTAGTGCTGCCGTGGTCCGGTTCAGTCCGGTTCGGAGGGTCCTAGACGAGAACCAAGAACCGGACCATTGGTTCGGTTCTACAAAATGTCCGAACCCAGAACCGGACCATAGAGAACCGTTCTCTATGGTCCGGTTCGGTTTTTTGGGGGTCCGAACCCAAACCGAACCAAAAAAAAAACTGTAAGAGCACGCAAAAAAACATTGACAAAGTACTAAGTAGTATACATGTTGAGTAACTAATCTAATAACATGGCTGCTCCCCCCCAATTACCATGCGCGAGAGGTATCAGGAGAGTGATTGTGATAACGAGGGGTTGACACAACCAGAAATAGGAAAGCGGCAGCGAAGGATGGCGATCATGAGCATGGGTCGAGGATGGCGGCGAGCAGCAGCAGGAGATGGCAGTGAGCAGCAGCGTGAGATGGTGGCGAGCGCGGGTACCATATACAAATAATAAATTTATTAGACACTGAAACAATAAAACACCATGACGCACCTTTGCAGCTGAGAGAACTCCCCATCTAGAGTCGAGTCTACATGCGCTGCGCGTTTGCGCATGGTGCTGGTGGCATTGGATGTGCTAAGCGGGAGGATGCTGAAGGTAGTGAGAGGGCGCTGAACTTGTCAACTTGATGGCGGGAGGGCTCCAAAGGTAGCGAGAGGGTGCCAAAGGAAGTGAGAGGGTACTGGGAGTTGGGTTGGCACGAGAGGTTCGATCCAAAATATGATGCGACCGGTGGGAACGTTACACATACTTGAGCTCCACAAAGCATGCCAGAGAGAACTCACTGAGTAGCCCAAAACTCGAATGAGACCATTGCGCCACCAAGAGCTACATTCCAGAAAACGGGACCAACTTTCCCGGTGGTGTTGTCAACATGTGGCGTGTCCTGTACATGGGTGGCGTATCCCATACATGGAGTGCCAACTTGTTGGCCTAGCAGAGCGCATTCAGTTGTGAGAATATGCAATGAGACATGCATATCGATTCACCTTTGGATCCGAAAGTAGGTCATCGAGGCAGGCTGTGAGAGACGGAGGGTGAGAGACAGCAGGGTGAGAGACAGCGGGGTGAGAGACAGTGGGCGAGAGCAGCCAGCGGGTGTGTGAGACAGTGAGCAAGAGACAGTGGGTGAGTGAGACACGGCGAGCGAGCCAGCAAAAGCCAGCCAGAAAGAACAGCAAGCGAGTGAGAGGGGATGCGGTGAGGTGGCGGGCATCAACATAGGCGCAGGTGGTGTGGCGTGTGATGGGTCGTGCGCTGGTAGCGATGGGTGCTGGCCCTCGAGGGAGCCATCAGCATTCAGAGCACAAATACACACCTCTGCAGCATAGCGCAAGACACAATCCCTCCAAAATCCACCTTGACCGCGCCTAACACATCCACCTCCAGTAAAAGGTAGTCTTGCGCAGTGTTGTAGCCAGTCCTCAATGAATAGAACCTCCTGTTATAGAGGTGAGCGGGTGAGAGACTTGAGAGTTTAATTAGTTAGTGCTTACCTTCGAAAAGGCTAAATGTAGCTTGATTAATCAACAACGTGAATCCCGAAGACGACAGTTGTCGAAGTGGAAGTGGATAAGGGTTCAGAATGGTTCGGGAAGGCCGAACCAGAACTGGACCGTTTGGGAAGATCTAGAACCGAGAACCGTTTTCCGGTCCGGTTCTGGCTGGCGCGAGAACCATGGACCGAACCGCGGAGAACCGGACCAAAAGTCCGGTTCGAACCATGGTTCTGGACCGGACCGCGGCAGCACTACAAGTGACAGTATATATATATATTCAAGATATACTAACAGCACATCCCCCGTGGTCCATGGATGATGCATATGCACGGCATTTGCCCCCCTTAGTGTGTGACATTGCAGTGCTCTATCTCCAATTCTGGAACCGTCCAACTTGAAGCGGCTCTTTTGAGTCCATCATGAGAACCGCTATTATTAAATGTGTTGTGAATGAGTGCGCAGCAGGCCTATCATAAAGTGACAATCACCACGGTTGCCTACCTTAAATATGGTAACCGAGTGGGTGGTAACCATGTCGTTGAATGTCAGGGTTTGTCCTCAAGGTGCTGTCCACTGGTATAATGGAATAGACCTGGTCATGTTTCTTCATGCAAGTTACTTTCCAGCCAAGGTTTCCTCAATGTTGTGGTCATGTTATTAATTTCATTGATGGAGGGCGTGCAGTGTGCCCCCAACAAATTATCTAGGTGCAAAGGAAGCAAGACCAGTCTGTGGACTTTTATCTACTGCATAGCAGTTGGATTTATGTTACTAGTCACCGGGAAGGGCACGATAACATTTCCGAATATTCTCAGTGACCCAGAGTCTCAATTGACAAAGTATTTCTCGCTTCAATTTACTGTATGGTTCCGGTAATAAGTTTTTAAAATGGACCAATCTGTTTATTCGCTCATTGCTCTAGCCATCTCATTACCCTGTGTGAGTGATAATTTCAATGCCAACGTCTGGTCTTTCGTTTTTGTATGATGAGCACCCATTTCATCATTGTTCTTTGAGCCACGGACTATCTCGACAGACGTTGCGCCGCAGCGAGGACGACAAATCCTGGGTCAGGGAATCATTTCCCTCTTACCTGACCATCTTCTCCATACCATCTTTGCTAATCATCGCTAGCTCTATCTAGCTCTCATCTTGCCCGACCCTTGGAAAAGACATACTGCTCACGAAAATCCCTCAAAGACCCTCTCAGCCTTCCATCTCTCGCCGATGCAGCCTCCATTGATCTCAGCGTCATCATTCCCGCGTACAACAAGACATCCCGTCTCCGGTCCATGCTCGAAATGACACTTGATCACCTTAACTCCACTTCCATCCATCAGGCACGTACATACGAGCTCATCATCATTGACGACGATTCAAAAGATAACACGTCCGCACTTGCGCGGCTGCTCGAGAGAGCGAACCTGAGATGGAGAGGTGGGAGATGGGCATGGAGAGAAGAGAACCTTTAAGTTTGGATAGACGTGATCCACCAATAGACAGACGCGATCTACCCATGGACAGACGTGAACCTCTCACCAAAGATAGACGCGACCCACACGCTCACCCTATGGAACGCTTAGACCGCCCTCGCCCTCCCTCCGAGCGTGGTCCCATCCCCGCAGGCCCCAGCATCCTGCAGCTCCACCTTGGTCCTATCCATCCCCATCTGCACACGCATGTGCTGCGGCTAGAGCGTGATAGGGAGAGGGAAAGAGAGCGCAAATGCGAAAGAGAACGCTTCCATGCCATCGCTCCCCCTCTAGACTGCGAGCGCGAGATGGACGATCCACAGGGACCGAGAAGTATTGTGTGAGAGAGCGGAGAGGTTGCGTTTGCAGCAGCAGCAGCAATGGGATCGTGACAGAGATCGAGAAGGGAACGCCCAGGAGAGATGCAGCCAGATAAACCCAGCGTAGGGGAACGATAGAGGGTAGGACCTAACCTTAATTCTGGACCGGGGCCAGGACCTAGCAGCCATCTTGCATCTCGACTCTCCTGACCCCTATGCACTGGCAAACACCCACACCCACACCCACCTATCGCCTCACGCACATAATACTCATGGACACCCATCAAGTCATGGGCATGTGCATATACCCACCACCACCACCACCACATAATTCTCATATCCAGCAGGGTTGTGGGGGGATGTTACCTGTCCAAGGGCAGTTCCAGGCGTTGCCTCCTCCGCATCTGCATGAATGGGATAGGGATAGGGAACATATGCAAAGTCAGAGAGTGGACAGGGAGCGTGTGTATCTGAGGGCTTCCTGGTCCTGAGAGAGAGAGGCACCGGGACATAGATAGGGATAGGGAGCAGAGAGAACGCTTGTCTACTGATCAACGGTTGAGT
>NW_024541465.1:0-29871 GCF_016758755.1 Suillus discolor | reverse complement strand
AGCGACGAAACATGTACCAATATCAATGCCGTGTTATTAGAAACAGCAGAGAGTAATTCAAGTCTTGGAAGGCATAGTGGGGTAATGAGGATCTGTAAACGTTTCTGTTCCGTGCCTCGTCATCTTTGCAGATACAAAGTATCTTCGGACCCGCACAATAAAACTACCGTGTGCGGCAAGAGCTACCCCTGCAGGGATGGGAGCGGCAGGTAACTTTACCCCGTGACGGAGCTTGCGTGCGAATGTCGGAAGCTGATTACCTGCCCGTCGAACAATGTTCTAGGCCTAGCCATCCCGGTAATGAAGAACATGGCATTGGATATGCCATCGGCGGCGAGCACATGCGCGAGATGGCATACTCGAGTCATTTACTTCAGGAGACGGAGACGTGAGAGGAACTGAGACGCTGGGAGGAAGCTTGAGTCGCTTCCATTTGCCTGCATTGCGGCATGTCGTACGCGATAACGAATCTCAGTTATCGCAATCGTAGAACTTGAGCAGCTCGATGAGTAGGACGTCCTCGGATCTTCTCATTTCGAGACACAACCAATTTTGAACGGGAAATCTGGGACTGATCAAAAAGCTGACTCCAACTGACTCCAGCTTCAAAGAAGCAGATCTCTGTTGCCATTATCTTGAGGCACAAAACAGTTGCGGCGGCAAGGCGGTGCGGAAGTTTCCGACGTTGTCATTTCGGACGTATTTATTTGCCCAGATTTATTGTTACCGCGACATTCCGTCACGTGAATGGGGGCTAGTGGTTCGTAACGTCAATCAAATTTAGGAAGAAGACTAGGTTCTTGACAACGGGGATGGCTGAGAATGGTTTGGGGGAGAGCCGGACCGTGAGTATATATAAAGGTTGGTTGTCATTATTAATGAATTTATAGCAAATAACCACACACTAAAATTGGAGCGCTTCAGAAATGCATCGAGAGCAATGGCAATACTCCAGAAAGTACACCTTGGAGGGCAATTTGAGGAACAGACGGGAGCAAGTACACATTTTTAATGAGAATAATTGGAAGGCAGCGACTCGTTGTCGATCATATTTTGGATTAAATATCTATGTATGTACAAGTTTGGCTCATAATTTTTAGCTTGTCCTCTTGAAGGCCTACTCGGCTATTATGAGAAATTTGATCGCATTTGACCCAAGGCCGTCAGGGCCTTCTAGGGAGGGCGGCGGTCGTTGTTGTCACTTGGACCCTTTTATATATATAACACTATTTTGTAAACTTGTGGGTGCTTTGTCGTTGGTCGATTTCTGCTCTGCTTCCGTATGCCCTACATCGATATCCCATCCAGGGACGACTATGTGTCGATATGGTACATCACGAACTCTGACTACGGTAATGTTGGCAGCTTTGACCCAGAGCGGCCCACTTGTATCCTCCTTCATCCCTTATTTCTGGACTCCAGCTGGTTGATTAGACACTTCGACGACCCCAGACTCTCCAAAGAATACAACTTAATAGCCTTTGACCAGCGGACTTGCGGACGATCACGATGTAGACCCAGCCAATGGCACGACAGCTACGTTGATGCAGCAGATCTCGCTATGGCCTGCCAGGTGCGATTCATTCATTAGACTTCATAACCCGGTTTCTGCTAATTAAATCGAAGGCTTTACTCTTACCTCCCTCACACATACTGGCATTCGAGGGCATCTCTGTGAATGCAGCTCTAAGACTTACTACACTGTATGTCCTCAAACGCGTGATAGATATTAAGCTGACTGTCACTCTAGGTGGCCTGAGCAAGTCCTAAGTCTAACTTTATGCGACGTCCCCCCACCGACAGAGTATGTCCTTTTTTGTAACTGTTCGATGATGATTGATCGGTTGTTTTCTGATAATTTTGTCTATGTAGACTTCAATGGGTCTTCCACGCGTACGACGAACTCCTTCAGTTATGGTGTCATGCACCCGACCTCGACTCATTCGAACATGCAGGAAACGAAGTAGTGACTTTTATGACTGGGGAGGTAAGTCGCCGATCATGGCACGCAAGTCGGTAGCAAATTTATGATGCCACGTGCACGCCGCAGAGCGACAATCTAGACCTTCAAGATGATGTATGTTATTTCCGACCAATCGCACCACAATTGCTGAGTCAATTACAGTTGATAGCCTACTGGGAGAAATACACACCTCCGACAAAACGTCTGAGGATAGTAGAACTTGTTAACATTATGATGAATGTGAGCGCTATATGGCGTTCATTTGTGTTTTCAGCTCACGGGTCACGTAAGCGCACGCTTTTGAGGCCCGAAGAACTTGCCAGTATCGTTTGCCCTGTTCTTATTATTCAGGTATTGATCCTGCAATTGTGATCGGAGGAACGAGCAGAGTGTTGATGCATATCTACAGGGAGAAGCAAGTCCCATAGCTCCGCTAAAATACGCGGAGAAACTTAAACAACATTTACCAAACGCCCAGGACGGACCTCGGTTGTACGTTGTCAAGGGTAGGTGTGCCCATGATCGCAAATAACGGCCTGCCTTACGTCTTTTGCAGGCGCCAAAGCTTGTCTGAATATCATCCCTGGAAGCGCGTCGATAGTGAACCAGGTCTTCTCAAAGTTTCTTGCCCAACAGCCTCGTGCACGGTCCGACCTCCTTCCTCCAAATCTGACCATACGAGAACGGTCGAGGGTCGCTCTATCGAAGCTTGCGGAATTCGTCGGCATTCCATCTATTGCCCAAAGGGATCCTTGTTCTCCTCTTTCGTTTTCATGTGTAAAAGCCGATGTCGCGAAAAGCCAGTTGGAAAACCTGATGTTTTACGCGAAGGACTTGGATAAAGCATACTGTCCGCTTGGGAGAGATGGTCGGCCGTTGCGGAAGTCAGTCACAGCGTTCGCGCTCCAATTTTATTATGCTAACCCTTTTGTACTCCAAGGTACTCTGAACGGAAGAAGGAAGCTCATTGGTTCCAAGGAGACAAACATGGTAATAGCTACATTGGTACGTTCGCATGCTTTCCGTATTTGCCCAATCGTGCTTCATAAGGCTACAGACACTTTTGAGCTCCAAGCCGCTCGCAACTACAAGGGGTACAAACAGTCACATTCCAAGACTGCCAACTCTCCAGAGCGTCCACTGGCAGTAGCCGGATCTTTAACTGCGAACAAAGAAAGCCTAGTCACAGACGAGGTCGCGCAGGATGGTCGCATGCGTCGAACAACCTACAATGCTAGCTCAGTCGACAAGCACGTTATTAGAGGAACGATGCAGAAGGTAGTGACACAAAGTGGTCAGCTGCCTAAAGGGCTTATAACGAAGGCTTTGTTACCGTCGTGACTGGCCATGATACCTGTACCAAAAGTATTAACCCTCATTTTCTCTTCTCATGGCTGCCACAGATCACATCACGACGTCTGGAATTTCACAACTACCTTAATGTTTTTAGCACATATATATGTATCCACATCTAAATGTTCAGAGTACGCTCATGTACAAGTAATTGCCGATATGTATGAAGTTCACAATCGACTACAAAGAGTGTAACAACAACATTCCAAGGATACTGAGAGTCCACCTGTAAATACCGCTTAGCTGCTTACATGCTCCCTTCTGCCATCTTAGCCTTATAGTATCGGACCATCTCTTCCAAGCCCATCCGCACTGACCAGCGGGGTTGCCATCCCAGGCTGTTCTTTGCCCTGGTCGTGTCAGGGCGCCTCTTCTGAGGATCATCAGTTGGGATTGGCTTGTAAACAATCTGCACGCGGCGCGCAGGTTTGGTGCCATCTTCTTCTTGCACTTTCTCTACAATCTCGCGAACGAGTTCTGCGAATTCACCAATGGTGAATTCGTCACCGTTACCAATGTTAACTGGGCGCGACTCATCGGAGTTCATGAGGGCAATCAGGCCATCGATGAGGTCGTGGATGTACTGGAAGGACCGAGTCTGCGTGCCATCGCCGTAAACGGTCATATCCTCGCCGCGCAGGGCCTGGACGATGAAGTTGGACACCACACGGCCATCATGAGGGTTCACTGTGGGATCAACCTTAGATCAGCGCTCGAGTTTGATTAAAACGTGACGGAAACGAACTTCGGGGACCTAAGGGGTGATAATTAAGTAATAGAAAACGGCAACGAGTGTAAGACTAACCGTAAGTGTTAAAGATACGTGCAACCCGAACATCCACGCCATCTTGATGATGGAAGCCGTATGTGAGAGTTTCCGCAACACGTTTACCCTCATCATAGCAGGCGCGAGGGCCTATCGGGTTGACGTGACCCCAGCTACAAGATAATAAAAAACACAATCAGAAGCGAACTGAGTATGGCTCACTAATCTTCCGGTTGAGGATGAACTTCAGGGTCACCATACACTTCTGGAGCGGAATTAGTAAAGAAGAGGTACAATATAGAAAAGAACCATACCGGATGTACTGCTAATAAGGAATCTAGCCTTCGTGCGCTTGGCTAAGCCGAGCATGTTCAACGTGCCTATGAAGGAAGTTTTGATGGTTTTCACGGCATTGAACTGATAGTGTGGAGGAGATGCGGGACAAGCAAGATGGTATATTTCTGAGGTTCCATGATCGTCAGCCAGGCAGCGAATAGTACACAAAGGTCAAAGGGCTTACGATCGCACTCGATCATGAAGGGCTCCACAACATCGTGACGAACTAATTCAAAGTTTGGGTGACCAACCCAGTGACTCACGGTGGTCTTTGAACCAGTGAAGAAGTTATCCAGGACGGTAACCTCATGGCCCAAGAGCATGAGCCGATCGACAAGATGAGAACCGACGAAACCAGCACCCCCAGTGACCAGAACTCGCTTCCTTGATGAGGGAGGTAAAAGCTTAACTGGGGCGAAGCGAGAAAGGGTCGTGTACGAGATCGACTGTGTGTCTGGATGGAAGATTGACTTGGACTGGTAGGCATTGGGGCCTTGCGTCAGATACCCGCGTCCTTCCTCTTCCTTTGCGTCCAGCTCCTGAACCTGGGACTCAGAAACTGAGACTACATAGTGCGATCGAAGATACAGTGATCGGAGGGTGTCAAGGGACACCTCAGAGTCGAACCCAAAGCGTTGGAAGCCAACACTTTTGATTTCTTGGCCGTTCTTATCTAGGGTCTGGGTCTATGAGTAGAAAAATGCATTAGTGGCACTGATCGATGAGAAAAAGATGGTCAGTACAGGTTGTTCAGATGATTTTTTGGCCATATTGCACGTAGAAATTGTAAAGAGAAGTCCTTGATCCGTGACACAATGACTTACATCTTTAACTGAAGACGACGACATCCTGGGGGAGATAGAGAGCACAGTGTGCCTGAAATCAGTGGTCAATTTTTTGCCTGTGCCGTCACTGCGGAAACGAGAATCAAATTGAACCTTAGTAACTCCCTTGCCGAACGTACCTGCTAACTTGTATTAGTCTAATAGTTATACCAGACCAAATTCGACTTCTTTTGAGCGCGGGAGAGCTACAGGCAGAACACCTTAAACTACTTGTATCAGGACGCAGGACTAGTATTGACTGGCGTCAGGAGTTGGCACCAGGTCAAGGTGTCGGAGTCTGTCTGATTCACCTTGTAATTATTAGGTAATCAATGTCCTATCAGAAAATAATATTTCCGATAAACCTCCTACAATCCATCATGCCTCGGGTACAGAAATCGGTGAAGCCAAGGCATGACCCTCTTCATGCACAACTGGACGTCGACGAGCAACAAGCGAAATATGGTCGCGTGTCTCAACCGGGGAAGCGCACGAAGCGGCAGAAATCTTCTAGCGATGAAGAGGTGTGTACACTGCAATATGTCCGTTAAATTGGTTGATCGCGCAATGCACAGGGAGTTCTTGACCCAAAAATGTCGAGAAGAATATTCGAGCTCGCGAGGGATCAACAAGATGAGATCGACATGCCCGAGGACGAAAATGAGCCTCGACATGAGGATGAACGCAAGCCCAGAATACAATTCGCGGATGACGAGGACAGTGATGACGATGATATGAGTGATAACGGCGACGCAGAGGATATGTTTGTCAGTACATTCCGATGTAGCTAGTTTGCAACTCACCATCCCCCCTTAGCAATTAGATTCTGGAGATATCCAGGCATTGGACGCACTCCTGCCATCTAACTCTGGTGAACGCCGAACATTAGCAGACATCATCTTTGCTAAATTGGAGAGTGGGGAGACCAATGGTGTCAATATCGTGCAAAAGGTGCAGCAAGGTACGGATCAAATTCTGGTCGCTCAGGCTATCTTCTCATCTTTTCTAGATCAAGAACATCCTGATCCAGCACTCGGTCTTGATCCTAGACTCGTAGAATCTTATTCAAAGTACGTATTTCCTCGCTCGCGCAATGGCGTTTACTGAATTTCTTTCTTGCAGACTCGCAATCTTCCTACACGGGTATAAGTCGGGGCCGTTACCAAAATTCTTCAAAGTTATTCCCTCGCTCCCAGCATGGGCAAGAGTCTTAGCGCTTACTCGTCCCGAAAATTGGAGCCCTCATGCATGCAGAGCAGCAACACGAATTTTCGTGTCCACGATGAAGCCTGCTCAGGTTCAACTATTTCTTTCCGTTGTCCTCCTGGACGCAATACGGGAGGATATACAGAGCAATAAAAAGCTCAACGTGCAATATTATGAATGCCTAAAGCGTGCATTATTCAAACCTGCAGCATTCTTCAAGGGTATCGTGTTTCCGATGTTGGAGGTGCGTCATCGGACACACAATTTTAATCATACTTAATCACTTCTACCACTACTAGAACGGCTGTACCCTTAAAGAGGCCGCTATCATCGCTTCTGTCGTTGCTAAGAAGAAAGTGCCTGTCTTGCATTCGGCAGCAGCTCTACTTCGGATAGCCAACATGGACTATACAGGTACAGTACCATTGTTCGCTATCTTCAGGGTAACTTATTATTCTCAGGACCAAACTCTTTATTCATTCGCGTCCTGATTGACAAAAAGTACCAACTTCCATACAAAGTTGTTGATGCCCTGGTGTTCCATTTTATTCGTCTTTCCAACACTTACAAGGCCCGTGGGCGCGGTGACACCCAAAAGCTTCCAGTGCTCTGGCACCAAAGCCTGTTAGCTTTCTGCCAGAGGTTAGTCGTTGCATTCGATATCGGTACCAATCTAAATCCGGTTTTTTATAGATACTCGCCGGATCTCACCCCTGACCAAAAAGACGCTCTCCTGGACGTTATTCGCGTTAATCCGCATTTACAGATCGGCCTCGAAGTGAGAAGGGAGCTGGTTAACTCGGTAGCTCGAGGAGAACCTCGACCCGACGTCGCTCAAGACGTAGACATGTCATGACGTGCCATCAATGACGTGCCTCCTTTTGCCTTTATACATACAAGGACACGCGTTCGGTCTTCTCTTCGACGCCACACAGATTGTATTTAAATACAGTAGCAAGTGAGGAAACACGATATTCGCACAGTCCTGTTCTTCGTTCGTCTCTGCAAACAAACACGGCATATCTCTCCGCGCTCTCACCCTGGACAACGCTGTATACAATTGGCCGTGAGCAAACGGATCCATCAGTGAACCGGTGAGTCCTTGATATTGTAGCCATGGCTATTGTAATCAAGCATAATCTGGTTATCGCACTGTAATACTATGGATACACGAATATATTTCTTTCACCATGGAATATATATGAATTGTATCAAAATATAGGAGTATGATCGAAGTTTGTGGCGAGACTGTAGGGGAGCGTGCGCGTGATCACAGGAACAAATGGATAGCATTGCACTTTTCTCAACCTTGGTGTATGTTCCCGTTTGTCAAGTCCTTGGGATTGTAGATATAGCTATGTAATCCAACGTTATATTGCTACCGGAATTGTATGACTTGTTAAGGCTTTTCGATGGAAAGCAGCTTTCGTATCCGATAAACAAATCTAGAGCACCATGTCAATTCTCCACAACACTGCGACATGTCACAATCACTCAAGGCAATGAACACTACTCCAGATGTGCAGTTCAAGTTCACGATGGCAGGTTGAGTGACCGACATTCATGTACTTTTAACATGTACTAGATATGCTAGGGTATTGCCGAACGAGAAATCCAACATCTCTCACCATTCAGTTTAAGATAACCATGAAAAGCACATGCACTAGCGTCGAGTAAGTCAAAGGTAAGTATACATTGTGATAGTGTCAAACACTAAACTTTGAAAGCAAAAAGCAAAGCATGATAAGACAAAAATTGAAAACTTCCTCCCAAGATTGTCTACTTCGCGTGCTCCCTGGACACGAAATAACTTGGGAAGATGCCCGAAAGTTCATCCAGAGGGCCTTTGGCTTTCTTTCCGTGTGTTCCGTTAGATTTCTTCGGCGCTTCATTTTCCTCGCGCACGATCTGCACCCATAACCCCCAAGTCCTATCAGCGTATCGAGTACGGTAGGCTCTAAGACCACGACGATATCGTTCTCATGTGGATTGTGCGGCTTTCCGGTATCGCCCGTTGCGCCCCACCCGCCGGCAACGGTGTCTGTTGTGTCTGCAAACCATATATCGGGTGGTGCGATGGTGTTGGCATTAGCGACGAGGGCAGTAGTGCGCATGTTAGTAACCTGGATCATTGTCCTCGATGGCATCTTTAAGTGCCGTTTCCTCTGTATCTGGGAGAACGGTTCTGCAGGACAAAGTTCGAAGAAAAGCTGGGGAGGTGTGGTGCGTTAACGAGGTTCCTCTCAGACCTACAAGAGAAACAATGAGAAACACGTGAGTTATTATTGTTGAGAAACAGACCAGATGAGGCCTTGTTCACGCATGTGAGACAATAGGAAAATTGTCACCGACTTCTCCGGGTCGTTCAAGAACACGATCAGCTTCTCCTCGCGTTGTTCTTCCAGATCATATTTGCGTGCCTGTAAAATACCTTCGTCGTCGTCGTGATCGTCTAATTCAACAGAGTAAGTTGAGCGAGCAGGATCCTTTAAGGAAGGAGCTAGTCCGAAGGTATCCTCCCCGTCGATCTGAGTATTAGAAGGGCTATCACGGTCATCGTAGTCATCGTCATCTGCTTTGTCTTTGCTCGGTTTACGATAGACCATTGGATTGACAAGGAGTTTGACGTACAGACGAAACTGTAAGGTTCGCGCAAGCACAAGACGAAAACAACTACCTGGTCCCAGAGCTGGCCGACCCCACTGGCAGAAGTGACCGGCGGCCAAATGCGATTGACCCGAAAGTCGTTTGCAGCCTGAAAGAGGCGATCCACATGAGATATATTCCTAGCAGGCTGTTCAGTAACAATTCACGATATCGCAGACATTGAGATGGGATCAAAGGTGACAAGAAAACGACCTATGAATCGAACTTGCCCGTCGTAATACGCAGATCTTCACCTTCCTCCCACTCTTCGTACCACGGGACCTTCCTTGCAGGCGCGCTTTCTACGGCAGCAACGGTCTTCTTCTTACGTTTCCTCTTGCGTGTGTTGCTCTTGCACTCGTCAGTTGAATGCTTCACGCGCAACTCGACGGTGGGTATGCCCAGGCCATCGAGCTCCATGTCTTCCTGTTCTGACTTCAGCAAACAGCTGTATCCCACACGCCCTGAAATCTTTGAAAGGGATGAGTGTCACTCCCGGTAGGGGTTTTGAGAATGGTGGAAAGGTAATGAACGCCAACTCATCTGGCTCAGCAATCCTTGAAGGCATTTTGATGAACGTTGTGGTAGACAATCAAGATGGATAGAAAAAGTGAAGCTGGATAATTGGTATTTACGTTCCGGTCAATCGTGTGAAGTCCAGTAGGGGAGCTCAAAGTTGAACGCCCAACGCCCAAGCCCAACGCCTAACGCCCAACCTCGTGACCAAAAAAGAGTATACCTAGAATAAATTGTACAGGTGCCGAGACGTAGCCTGCGGAGTTTCCCGACACCTCTTCCTCCATTCGTTTTTTCGACCTACCTGCTACGCATCCTTCAATCTCTCGCTCGTTATCCCATTCCTTGCTCCCACCTACAGTAGACTTGCTCATAACGTATATGGTAATAATGTATATTTTTCATATTGTATTGGGTTTGGGTGGCTCCCATTGTGGTATGCGGGGAAATGGCCAGGATATTGTATAATGTATAATGTATAGTGTTTGGTGGTCCAATATACAGTATGACACCTAGTTTACTAAGGCCTGGGGGTGGTCGGAGATCCTGCAAGTAGCATGAAAATTTTTCATTAATGTGCATCTAGTATTAACTCAATGGTGTGTAGCACCAAAAAACGCCAGCCGCATCCTAAGCCTGGCCCATTGGTCACGATAAACCAAAGTTGAGTACCATGGAGCTAATCAAGCTCTGTGAACAACTCGAGGCAGCATGCATTGCACGAGTTAATGCGGACTCTTCCTTTGATATTATTCACAATCTTTGTAGGCTCAGAGGGGTTTTGTGACACAAAGAAAATTCAGAATGCCAAGCAGGCTACTCTAGACATGTTCTGGAACATGAAGTAGACTAGATACCGACGACTCGTTGAATACATGTGATGATGCTGTGACTGTGGGAACCGTTCCATCTCAATTCCATCTTGTATATTTTTCATAGTGTATAGAGAAAGGGTGGCTCCCGTCGCTATACGTTATGAGCAAGTCTACTGTACCACTCCCTCCTAATACTTTGAACCATTACTGCTTCATATTCCAATAATATTATTGTAATCGTTAGAATAAAACACTATCTTGATTGGGCTACACAAGAATATTAATTAGAGCACGACCAAATTCGTAAGCAGGTTTCCAGCCCACCCAGCGGCTCCACCTGCTTGTGTCCCTCCCTGAGCTAACACTCGGACCAGCCCAACACAAACAGGTCGTGCCTCCGACTCTTACTGAGCCAGACGAAGCTGGAAGTAAACACTACGAATAAGCAAATCTTATTGATAAGCATCATCGTCACTGAAGGTGATCAATACACTACAGCCATGGTTCATACAAGTCTGAGGCAAAGAAGCGGAACAGTAGGAGCTCGCTCAGGCCACGCGGGGCGATGATGTAATGTTAGGGTTTAGTTAGGGTTTACTTTGTATTTACTTCTATTTATTCTAGGTATACTCTTTTTTGGTCATGAGGTTGGGCATTAGGCGTTGGGCTTGGGCATTGGGCGTTCAACTTTGAGCTCCCCTAGTGTTATCGAGGGTACCATTGCCATGATAGATTAAGGTGAATCAAATGTATAGTACAACTATTGCAAACTGTAACAAAGGCAAGCAAGAAAAAAGAATGACTGTACTGGCTAGTGCAATGTATTCTGAAATATCTAAGACACTGTGAGGTCAACCAGAAGTCCCTCGAAATAACCCAATCCAGTTGGGTCCAAACGACTGACATAATCTATGAGAGCCTCGTAGAGGGCGTCTCTGAAATGGCTGGTCTGGGACAAAGTATGGGAGCAAGTCTGGGACAAAGTATGGGACAAAGTCTGGGACATCGGCAAGCCCATTGGCACCTCCAAGCATAGTATGAATAATTCTGTATCCGTCACTGTTTCTCACACTTGCTCACTGTCTGCAACAGTGCCAAGGACTGACTTCCATCACTGTTCCTCATGCTTCCTTAATGTCTGTAATAGCACTTAAGATTTACTTCCATGGTCATTGCAATTATTTTTGCTGCCATACAGCAACAGAGTGAGCTCATTGCTATGTCATATATTAATTCAGTCCTTAACATCAGCACCTTCAAGCGGAGTATGAATATTTCAAAAAGGAGCAGGCAGGGAGTGTTACAGGGATCTGTAACACCTACTAGAGCCCCAGCTCTCCCTACGCCTGCCCCCGCTCTGCTAGACTCCCCGCGCCTAGAAAGACAGCGGTCTGGACCACTATGACCCCGCCTGGCGCTATGACCCCGCCCCTGGCCTAGACGGCCTTGTACCTGACCCATGCAGGCTGTACGCCTCATGGACACCCTAGATCAGTGCATGTATACCACATGTTGCTTCATGAAGATCCGGAGCGCGCTTGGCGCTTCCTGTACCTATGCGCAGCTGCCCTTGGTGCAGCATGCTTGATCAGAGGTTAAGCCTCATGTATCTTATCTGAACCTCATGTCTGGCTATCATAGATTTACGATATACTATTGATTACAGACTGAGCTAGAATACTTGTAGTACTTCCCTATAAGTAGACACAGATTATTGTACTTAGACTTTACTTTAATCTACTAGGTTCATCCCCAGAACTTGCTCATCTAAGCTTACCAGCTTCCTTGTGTGAGACCGCACTTCTAAGTCGCCCCCATATGACTTAGCACGTATCCGCTAGCCCTGCATCTCGACGAGCGCCGTCTTACCGAGATTGCTGGAGGAATCCTTGACGTTCCGTCAAGGCTAGACCACGCTCAGCTTCAGTAGACTCACTCGAGTCGTCGCTGAGAAGACCTATCCTAGTTCGCACACGCCAACCGACGGTCAGCGTAACAGGGAGAGGGGCGGGTAAGGAGATGGGTGAGCAAGGAGAGTGGCAGGTAGAGTTGAGGCAAAGCATATGCATGAACATGCAGCATTAATATTCCAGTGAGATGTTAGGCGGCGGCAGGCACGTTGGTGGGATTGATTGACATGGACATTGAATGGAGTTTAAATTCCACTCAGAGGTGCTGATGTCCCATACTTTCTCCCATACTTTCTCCTGTACTTTCTCCCAGACTCTGTCCCAGACTGGCCAAATCCCTGACATTCTGGCCTCATAGTACTGTATACATTCGACCTTAGGTTCATGGGGGTTGAGGTGTGACATGACATAATGCTAGGTTCACATGTTTGTTCACTGTTGTGACCTGTGACGAACTTAATATTTAGGTTCGTCGAGGACTTGAGGTGGTCGGACTACATGGACTTGGAAGGACTCGTAGTGTCTCGGCGGGATATTGAACACGAGGGCACATTGATATAATCTGGTGAGTTTATTTGTCTGGTCTGAACATCCTCGTCTCAGCCACAACATTATGCATATCTGCTTGTACCCCCTCCGTACTATGACTCATTTATTCCACCTCTGCACCTCCCCATCATGGCTCTTCTCAACTTCACCAATCTACCACTATTTGACCACTTGCTCACAGTGGCCGACTTCCATCATTTTTCACTGCTGAGCACTATGTAACAAATGATGTGCCCACTGATTTCCTGGATCACTCCCTTCCACCACTTAATTGCGACGGTGCATTGCAAACACACAATACGGAGATTATGATGCACACTGGTAGTTAGAATTTGTTTTATCTCCTAGAAAAATGAGAGAACCAGATGTCACGATTTTAGGTTTGCCCTCGCCAGATGCTCGTGACTGTCACGCAAAATAGGTTCAGTTTGGGGTGTCTGCAATGCTGTGACGAACCTAAGGTCGAATGTATACAGTAGTCTGCATTTTCTGGAGTTACAAGTTCTGCAGGTATGAACGTGCCTGTTGAGTATTGTCCCAAGCCCCACCTGGTGGTCATGCTTCCAAACATGATTGCATTCCTGAGGCAAATTTTCCAGCTGTCCGTCTCATCATAGAAGATAAAGCAACTGTATTGCTTTCTCGATAGCATAATCTCCATCAGGGTGATGATCGCGGGGTGTCCAAATGGTATCAAATGCTCGCTGAGTTGCCCATCTTGCCTGAATAGCTGGAATGAAATGTCAAATTGAGAGCTCAAAACTTGACTGACAAGTGACGTACCATCATGAGACTAGTGCTGCTGCAGTCCGGTTCCAAACCTCGGTTCGAACCTGAACCTTTCCGAACCGGACACATGATCCAGTCCAAGGTTCAGCCAAGACTCAGAACCGAACCCTTCCAGAGGTTTGGGGTTCGGTGTAAGACCTATGGTCTTTGTGGCCTCATATAGGCCTTTTCTGTGTTGTCCCTTTGGTTCTAATATAGTGCACGCAACCTCTGGCATAGTGCGCATGTCTTCTATTGTCGGCTGACGGCCGCAGCTCGCACACACGCTTTGGCTAGCATCGGCTTCTCTTCAGATCCATTGCATGTCCTCCGTCCATCCTATCCATATCCTCCGCTGGTTCATTGGTGCGTACATTACTTGTTTCACACTAAAATAACAACAATTCACAAGCTATTCTGTTTATAATTTCATTAAATGTGTCATGGACCCTACTTACATATGTCTCGCTACCTACTCAGTTCCGAATATCGCTTGTGTGCACATACATATATTGGATACTTAGAATTTTCATGTAACTTTTCTCTCCCATCAGAATTCATCACCCGTTTACACGCAAAACTACAAAGCCTTGACTAAAAATCTAAAACCTTCGGTACTCTCTCGTGCACGCACTTCTATCGGTGGCAATTGTCTTGTGTTCATGTGTCTATAATATCCAACACTCTCGGTGCTTGTCATCGCTCGGCTCTGCCCTCGCGTCTTCAGTACCTCTTCACAACTCACCTTCAGCTAAACCACGCGCTTTCATGTTTTGTCACATCATGGCTGCTCACGCTCGCATTGCATTGCATTGCATCTTATTGGCGCTTTGCCTACGCGTATATCACATTGCATTTTCGGCGGCTCGCTCGCACTTGCATTGCGTCAGCTTCGGTTTTCATGTTTTCTTTTAGTCTCAGTCACCCTTATTAGTTTCTATGTTTCCCCTCACACTTTTACTTAGAGGAATCATTCTCAGTAGCAATCCCCTCGGGCCAAATCTATACTCACGTCCAGAGGTCTATTTGAGTTTTTACCCCACTTCCCCCTTCCTCCCCATTTCACCCCTTCTCATCTAGCTATCATTCCTTGCACACATCGGGCTGGTAGTGAATAGGTTCGAACCTGTTTGAACCTCTCAATTTTTGTAGGCTTCACACTTTTTTTAAAATATGTAAGTATTTACTATGTGTCAATATATGCAAAGGCATGTGTTTGGAACCTGCACTGACCTGCACAGGGTAAAATTGACGTGGTCCTGTCGTGCCTTCCATGGTTGTGATGTGCTGTGACACAGTACTGCACTGTCACAAACTCATGTTCAAACACCATGTCTTGTGCTTGCATCAAACCTCATCCATGCTGCGTCACTCCTCTGCACTCACTCTGACTTTTTAGGTCCATTCTTGCTTGCCAGAGTCAGATCTCTGCTGCGTCAAAGCACCACACCTCCCACCCAAGAAAGTTAAGGACCGTCATTATTTGGAAGAACTATCTCATTCCTACCAGTGTGGCTATGATTGGGAACCATTGGTCAGTAGGCAATCATTTTCATCCTTTTACCTTTGGGTCTGACACTTGTGCTTCAGGGCTATCACAAATGATCCTGAAGTCTTCCCACAACAACACAAGTTTAATCAGCACTAGGTTGGATTGATGATATAGGTCGTGTGCAGTGTGCACAGCCTTGATCTCCGGTTTTTCACTTATGGTTTTGGCCGTTGGTGAGTAGTACTATCTCTCGACAATGTCTTATGTCTTACTTCAAACTATCAGTATGTCCTGGTCAACATATCATGAATTGGTCTGTCTTCATCAACATGGCTCTTATTCTGTGGGCTTCCTGCCTTTTGGAGAATCCTGCATTGAAGATCAACACACTTGCATTCTCGGACATCACGAACATACGTGCTGCTCTGTTTGAGTTTTACGAAGAGGATTGATGAGAATGTGATCAGGGAACTATGCACACCGGACAAATAAAATGTATTTATTTTAGAAACTTGAATTCAATCTTTGTACAAAGAAGTTCCCCTTGCATTCTGAAGTCTTTTCATTGTCTGTCTGACTCAAATTACACAAAGACTCATGGTCTCAAGCCTACACAACAAAGCAAGTTGGTCCAAGCTTAGTCGAACCTGGTTTGAATGCGAACCGGACCTCCCAAACATGTTCGGTCCAGGGTTCGACCAAATGGCTGAACTGAACCATAGGTTCGGTTCAGCGTTCACAAAATTTGCCCCAAGAACCGGACCGAACCAGACTTCGGCAGCACTAGAAGGAATGAGTTGTTGCTAAGTAATGCATGAATCCTTGCAATATGGGCTGCTTGTAATGCACCACCATGCTCAGAAATAGGAAGAGACAATTCAAAGGCCATTATTACTGAATTGAGAACAACCTCTTTGAAATCGTTGCGGACCTTGGTCAGAGCACCCTTAGGTCTCTTGATTTCATTAGAACCCTCTTTATGATTCCTCCAGCTCTTGAGCGCATCTATAATTATTCATGAGTTAAGGCACAAAGGTATAGAAAAGAGATACCATTTGAATGTTGATTAATTACACTGTCAAGTGCATCCTTGGCCATCTGACTGAGCTTTGTGTCATCGGCAGGAAAGAAAGTGTTGTTGAAGAACGATCTAATCCATCAGGAAAACCCCAACTTACTTAATCTTGCTTAATCAACTTAGCCACATTTGTTTCCTCTCTTGTGCATCATCTACCTAGTAAATTTTGTATTTTTTAGTGTAACTTGTAACAAAATATGTATGCTAATATGACTGAACAACTTTTTCCTGAATATGTCAAATTTGAATTTCTAGCAAAGTAGGCTAAGTCACTAAGTACAACTTAAATCTGTTTAAGGCAAGCTTAAGTAAGTTGGGGTTTTCCTGATGGACTCATTTTTATGTAAGAGTCTGTCTTAACCTGCTCTATTAGCTGCGGTGGCAGAAAGATCATCGTTGAGACAAATTTTGGCATGGACTTTGGTGGAATGGAGCCAACGATGCACTTGGTGCTGAGAAACAAATTCCGGCTGGATATGTTTGGCATGGGATTGTTCATATTTCTGAAACCCCGGGCCATCGATGGTTGATCAGCAGGGGGCAGCTGAAGCTGGTTGTCCACATCAGGAAACCTACAATTCTGCTGAATGTCCTGATTTACCTGCATGACTGATATTAGACAACTGTCTGATATCAGTAACAATCAGTAACAATCAGCACATATCAGTTGTATAGATACATCAGATTATTAGACCAACAAAATCACAGAGTGTTCAGGCATGTCAGACTTTTAAATGAAAATTATGCAGTCATTCAGCAATATCAGCTTTACTAGTCTCTAGATTATCAGAAGTACAGATATATAATTTTGCAGTGTGTACAATTTTTCTGTACCTGGTGCAAGTGCAGACATCTGCACTAGCACCCTATTGCCTAATTAGGAAATGCCTGCTCACTGCACACTACAATGAGCTCAACATTTAATATGTCGGATGTTTATCTATTATCCAACAACAATTTACTACTAACTGATTCCTGAGTAGTTACATTAGAGATATATATTAAAATAAACTCTATGGTATTTTATTATATACAATGTATACTACACTACTATACTAATGTTAATGTCTAGTACCATAGTGTAGCAGGGACTTGGTGAAATTTCACATTTTTGATGATATAAGCAGTCATGTGATGTTGGTTGAATTTAGGTGGGAAAGCTTATATAATCAAAAATGTGTCCAACCAGGCCATACTGTTACATTGATACATCATATATGGGCTATTAGCCATAAACCCTCATACATCTTCTTGTCTTACAACCCACTAACCAAGGAGGATGTATCCTCATTCCCAAGGATGTATCCTGCAAATCTGGGATTACAAATCCTCGTGCCGGGGGGTTGAATGCCTCAAATGGACAATATCCCACCTGGTTTCCGGCTGGCCATTGCTTCCTCTGGACCAGTGCTTCTCGAACATCCTTTTGTGGCTATGACAGGCACTGTAGACTGATCTTGGATAGTGAATCTGTGGAGGTGCCTGTATGATCCCATACCGGTGCCTTGAAACATCTCATTTGTGAATTTCCCTATCACGTGATCTATGGTTTAACCTCTCTCGCTGTTGATCCTGACCAACCAATGACCCTGGCGCCGTCTGACACGCGACTTTCTTCTCGACCTCCGTCTGATGCGGGACTTTCTTGCTGACCACTACTAACAAACAAGATAGGTATAAAGTCTTTTCATAGCCCAAACTATTTGCTGATTCTACCCAATCAGTCATCCAGACCATCTCGACCTCCATCTGACGCGCGACTTTCTTGCTGACCACTGCACTAACAAGATAGGTACGACGTCTTTTCATAGCTCAAACTATTCGCTGAATCTATCCAGTCAGTCATCCAGATCATCTCGACCTCCATCTGCATGGGCCATTTGGCACTCGTGCCCAGGGCCTGGTTGTCTTAAAAATACGATTCGAGCTTCACTCCTTCAGGCAAAACCAACTTGAAGCTATCATCCCCTGTGAACAGATCCATGGTTGAGCCATCAATGGCTAGAAAGCCACCTCTCCACTCTGGACAAGTACGTGACTTGGCGAATTTCTGAGCCAGGTCACTATCCTCAGAGTCACCTGCTGGGAAGCAGATGAACTGATCATGGGCATCGAGTACCGCGACCATCACATGATTAGTGCAATTGACCACTGACCCAACACTCACACCTGCCCATTGAGCAACATCCTCAAGAGTAATGGCATTGCCATAGTGGCCTGCACGATTCAGAAAAATAGCAAGCTGGATGGAGACGGGGAGCTGAGGATTGTTGGACTGGTTCTGGAAGATAGGGTGATCAGAGATATGATCGAGGATATTGCCAAAGATCTCTGGGTTGACACGAAGTTTTTGCCGGAACAGGTGAGGGCGGTGTTCCTCACGGTGAACCAGCATATGAAGCTGAGGTGCTTGTGGAGGGGGCTCATCAGGCTTATGGAGTACATGTGCCCTCTTGACCTCATCACGAAGAGCAGCAATGGTGTCCTGAAGCCTATCGTAGGGTGCAGCAATGTTATCGGATTCGTCACTGGAAGAATCTGAAACCCCTGTCATAGGGGAGATGGGGGAGATGGGGGATGGGGGGCTAAAAGACAGACTGATATTATCATCATCTGAAGTTGAAAGTGAGTCCAGGTCAGAGTTGGTGTCAGACTCAAAGTCTGACCAGTCGTCGAGGATATCCTGATACTGCAACTTGGCTAATGCAAGTGCAGCCTGATCAACAGCATTTAAGATGTCTTTACGTGTGGATTGATGAGGCATGGTGCTGGGGAATTTACAGTGTGATCTCTTATCAGCTCATCTGATCTCCAACTGATTTGTCAGAGTTTGAATCGGAGTTTGAATTCCACCACCATCAGCGTGCTGATTTGTTGACCTCCACCTCTGAGACTGTCATAGCCTAACATCCGCCAAGCCTTTATCGACCTCCACCAGACTGTTGCTAACATCCACCAAGTCTTTGTTGACCTCCACCAGACTGTCGCTAACATCCACCAAAGTTCCGATCCCCTGCTACATGCAGCCAACGCGTCTCTGTTGTTTTAATGCAGCCACTCTGGGTTTGCAGTCACTCTCGCACACATGTGGTCTCTTATCTGTTCGTTCACATTCGTATCTGCTTGTATCCAGTCATTCTCACTCATATCTACCTGTTTACACTCATTTACAGCTGTTTATTCACGCTTGCACACATTTTGTTATGCATCCTAATGGTGCTCAGTCACGCCAGTCCCCAACACATTCACACTTCTCCTTGCAGCCTGGTTGGGCCCAAGCCATGGCTTCAAGCGCCAACACATGTGTCATCCCACACGGCTTAGAGCCAGCACTCGAGTGTGCCAGGATTGAGGGATGTTCGAGGGAGGATAGTAGGGAGCCAGGGCACACTGAGTAAATGGCAGGCTGAGCAGACAGAAAGCTTTGATTCCCTCTCTCCCTCCATTGATATTCAATTACATGTCAGCACATTAACTAGTAGCTACAAATATATTTGTTTTATCCTTAGTGCATTGGAATCTTCTAAGTGCTTTGAAGTCTGCTCATATGCATATGTTATGCCACCTGTGCCACAGCTGTTAGATGCTGTTCTAGCCGAGTTTCTTGACGCCTTTAGGCGGTGTTGGAAGGTTTAGCCGTGCTCTATGCGAGTTTCCAAAAGTTTTTGGAAGTTATTTTGAGTCCCACTAATGTATTAAAGTATGATATTGATGTTCATGTCACCGCCTGCAGCACTCCCATCTGCATGCCAATCAAATTCGCTCATACCAATCTTAGTCCATTGCTGGAGCATCTCTTTAAGCTCTTCGCAAAGTTCTGGAATATTGAGCAACTTGTCAACTGATGTCTACAACTTGTTGAAGTTGGTCCTGCATCTATCATCAGGGAGTTCAGGAGATTTGTCAGTTCCAGTTTCACCAAACCCAGATATAACACCCTTCATCTATGAAATCATCAGCAAAAAAGAAAAAAGTGCATGACCACCACCACAAGAATGAGCACATTAACAAAGATTGTTTGGTGGAAGTCATCCATGATCTTCAGTGCTTTTTTGCTGTTGCTGTAGAAAAATTCAAGACCAACATCCTTGAGAGCCTGCAATATAAAATTCTTGAATTTTCACTATGAGAAAAAATAGTGAGTAGCACTATTAACAAGAGTTGTTACCTACATCAAATGAGTCAGGGATCTGAAGGTAATCACCAGTCTTGAGTAGCTTAGTGGCAGCTGCAACGACACACTTCTTTATCTCCTCTGATTGCAATGAGGTGCCCTTCATAAAGATATCATATAACAATTTGGCTATAGAGATGACAACCTTTTTAAGCTCTGTACATAACATGAAGAAATCATCACAGAGCTTATCAATGTATTAGCAAGAGCATTCACTATCAATAAATAGGTGACTTACCAATCAGCACATCTGCAGGCTATACACCAGGAAGTAGCCACTGACAACAGGACACCATTTGAACTCTTTTATGGTGAACTGCCGGACATCTCGTACTTACGTCTATTCGGCTGTCTCGCCTATGCTCACATCCCAGATGACAATCACTACAAATATGAATTTGTGTCCTTCAAGGACACTAGATACCTTTTATGGGATCTGGCGACACACCAAATAGTACACTCCCGGAATGTCCATTTTGACGAAAGCTTTTTCTACAGCACATCCAATTTGGTTGTTTCACCCCTTGTTGAGCTGTACAATCAGCGCACCTTAATACAACAGTCCCCCCCTGCATTGCCACATCCTTTGACAACATCAGAAGACACCTCTGAAATCATGCTGATAGGACCCAGTACCATTTCAATGGGAATACTTCCAAGTTCTGCTCCTCTCATCCCTGAACCTTTGTAACCATTCTCACAGTCAAATGACAATATTCTGCCCATTGTTGCTGAGGACCCAGTAGAAAATTTATCACCTCCTGAGCCACAACGTTTGACATGCCAATGCATCGATGCTCCACCAGCAGTTCCAAGATTTGTTGCTGTCCCAACCAAAAATGTCCCAGTACAGCGGCATTGGACTTATGTCCTGGTTACTGTTGAGGAGGAAGTTGAAGAACAAAATGGTGGTACTACTGCAATCTCTGACATCACTATTGAACACTCTGCAAGTCATGTATCCTTGATGGACAGCAATAAGATCAACAGACAGAAGCTCCCCCCACAGACAATAGCTGCAGCTTGCTCGTCAACAGATTCTGGTCTTTGGGATGGTGTGATGAATGAAGAGTTAGCTTCATTGTGAGAAAAAGAAGTCGGTATCCTAACACCACTTCCACCAGGGAGAAAAATGGTTGGCTCATGGTGGGTATACTCACATAAGTATGATGAAAACAGTCACATTGCCCATCATAAGGCCTGTCTTGTTGCACAAGGTTTCATGCAGATTGAGGGTCTAGACTATATCAACACCTTCACTCCAGTCGCAAAATATGACACAGTATGTGTGTTACTCTCCATGGTTGCTAAGTTTGATCTCGAACTGGATCAAATGGATGTAAAGACCGCTTTCCTCAATGGCAATCTTGATTAAGAAATCTACATGCGTCAACCCCCAGGTTTTGAAAACCCTGAGCACCCAGATTGGGTCTGGAAACTCCTCAAGGCCATCTACAGACTCAAGCAAGCTGGCTGTCAATGGAACAAGACACTTGATGATTACTTATGAAAGGAAGGTTTCAATTTTGTTCACAGTGAGGCAGACTATAGCCTGTACGTTTTATGCAAGGATGACAAGACCATTTGGCTCCTTGTTTATGTTGATGACATGTTGCTTGCATCGAAATGTCAGACCTTTCTTAACAGTTTCAAGTTGGAGATGAGCAAACATTTTGAAATGAAGGACCTTGGTAAAGCACGTCATTTCTTAGCAATGCATATTACCCGTGATTGCCCCAAGAAACTCCTCACCATCAATCAATCCTCCTTCCTCAAACAAATTCTCAGTGAAACTCAGATGTCAGATTGTCAGCCAGTGTCTACCCCCATGGTCCCGGGCATCTCCTTGATGAAGACATCTGCACTTCTCACTCAAACTGAAGCGCAACAATTCGCACATATGCCATACATGCATGTCATTGGGGGACTCAATTTTGCCATGTGCGTTAGCCATCCAAACATCATGTATGCAGTATCAACATTGTTGAAATATTTGAGTAACCCTGGCATAGAGCACTATCACCAGCTTCATCATCTCCTTCATTATCTTTGAGGAACCACACACCACTCCCTGAATTTTGGCTTATCCAATTATGGACTCATTGGGTACTTGGATTCAGATTTCGCATCTGACAAGGATGACAGCTGTTCAATTGGGGACTATGTCTACTACCTTTTTGGTTCCCCCATTAGTTGGTGTTCTCAAAAACAGTCCATTGTTGCGACTTCATCCACTGAAGCAGAGTACATCTCCCTTTCTAATGCTGCCTGTGAGCAGATTCATCTCAGTCAGCTGCTATGTGATCTTGGTCTTGACCTGTCACTTATCACCCCTACTATGCTCTATGGCAATAATAATGGAAGTCACACACTAACAAAAAACCCACAATTCCATAACCAGTGTAGGACTTGGAGTCCTTGTGGCCTCGTAGAGATCTATTTTCTGATGCATGTTGAAATGCTAATCATTACCCAAATCATTATCTGTCATATCCGACTTAATACGCACCAAACCTGAAAACATTGGACATTGCATCGGGTTTCACATCAGCCCATTGGATATCATGTGCACTCATCCTACCTATGTCCAGTCTCATTGCGCTAGCCCCACTAGGTGTGTAGTTACTTGTTTTTGCATCCCTAACATTGTTGACCGCATTATTACATATATTCCCATAGTCCACAGTACATCATGTCTTATTACATAGGACATCGGACCTGAAATATTGTGCTACTACTTTCACCTATAGTGTTCCAGATTTCTACATAAATATTGGACTCCCCATAGCATCATCATCATCTGAGTAGAGGAGGATCGTCTCTGATGCTTAGGGGTCAAACCTGATAATTGCAAATATCATTGTTCCTTCACCATCCGTATCTGTCATTGTTATCATTGCGCATACCACTCGCTTTCCCGATGCTCACTATTAGTCTCCAATACACCGAACCTGAACACAAAAACACAAAACCCAAAAACATTGGATCCGACACTTTTTGCATTGGACATCATAATCATACCTTCGGACATTGTTTCCCACGCTCGGATTATTGACCCCACATCACTCACTGACCCCCAAAACTATTCCCAGACCGCAGACCCCTGGGTCAAACGCACTTGTCCCACAAGTATAGCAGATAGGCAGTGCAAGGCCACAACATAAAGATATCAGTTTGGAGCCATTTTTGTATAGCCCCACTCTGTGTTGTATACCTACACCAGGCAAAGCACATTCGCATCTGCTATCACTTCATTTGTGATCTCATTAGCGATGGGACCATAATTATCCCATATGTACCCACTCATGACATGGTTGCTGACATTTTCATGAAATCCCTGCCATGGAAATTTTTTCGCAACCATCACCACTTGCTCACCCTTCATTCACCTTCAAACAAGGAATCAGCTGAATAAACTACACACATGCCTCTAGTGATTTGCATCTGAGTGGGAGTATCAACATATGACCTTTATATGTACTTAACTCTTTCCTTTTTACATACACAATCACTCTTCCTACCATGCATCATACACATTTCCTATTGATTCTCTGTCTCAATCAGCATATTCATTCCTCTCCTCATCAAATAATCTTCCACAGTCTTTTGATCCAAGACTGAGGTGAGCTTTCTGGTTTACGGTCCTACAATACTCTTTACTAACTACTATTCTACTCAGTCTGTTCCTGTCCTTAGGTATGATCCATAGTTTATTTAGTCTTTCGATCCAAGACTGAGTCCATTCCTGTCCTTAGTTCCTAGTCCAAGTTTCGTCACCTCTAATATTCTTTGCCTGGTAGACTTTAGCTGTTGAAGAGGGGACTTGATAGTAAATCCAAGGACGTCTGTTCCTGAGTCTGTTTGAATACTCAAAGTGAGTTCCTTGACAGCAGGTTCAATATTGAGCTAAGAGTTCTACAATAAAGCATTGACTAGTCTTGACCTTTGATTCTACCTGTTTGTGCTGAGGAGGTTGATCATTGTAATTCTGCACCATTCTTTTTGAAGTACAGTTTGGTATGAGGCACTGTTGTTGTAAGGAAGCTTGAGGGAGAAGTCCTCTATTCTTTGGTCATAGGCATACTGTCAGGCTGACCATTGTTTGTTTGTTTTTCTGTCAATCCTATACTGTTAGATTGTCCATCATATTTACTGATCTTGCAGAAGCACCTTTAGCTGAGCATACCTTGGGAAGTATACAACAAGCCACCCACAAACGACTACATTATCAGTCATTGGTATTTGTCTGAATCGCTGACCATGAAGATATTTGTTTTTATAGGTGTTTATCTATAGATCATCTATCTAAGAGGACAGCATGCGTGTGGGTGGTAGAGTGCAGTGACTCTAAATGAGTTGGAAGACAGATAGGACAATGTTCTATTAAGAATATGAGGATTGGCACTCGTATACATTCAGGCACTTAGTGTCAGTTGGCGGCTACAATAGAGATTTAGACTTAGAGTCCAACAATGTGTGAGAAGATGGTGGTTACTTGTTAAGCAAGAAGGACATACATGAAAACTATCTAAGTACTGCTAAGCACTGTCAAGTGCTAAGGCAAACTGGGAAGCGAAGCGAGTACATGATAATATGTAATATAAGGGTCTGTGATGCAACATATGGAATGTGTGTGTAAGCACCAGAGATACTGTCAGAATACATGAGAATAAGATAGGAATATGCACCGATGAACCAAATGAACATGAAATGGATGGACAGAGAATGAGTGACAAAACCAAGGATGCACACACTGATGTACGTCCAAAGTGCTTGCACACACAAGCAGCTGATGAAGCACCAAGTGCGTCAAAATGAGATATGGGTCATGCTGTGCTTGGAAGGTGATTAGAGTGTTGGAGGATTAGACCTCTACAAGGCTATAGATATGTCAGTCTCTACACCAAAATCAAGTGATTTAATGTGAATGGTTGACTGATGTGACAAAGTAGCTTCAATTCTAGGAATGTTTTACCACTGGATGTGTCCTTGACTCTATTTGACAAGGCTTCTATTGCTTCTTGGGTGATAAGTGATTTTACTGTTTTGCAGGTATAAAGTCCATATGTAGGTAAGGTGGTGTATAAGGCAGGAGAGGTGCTCACCTCCACACTTATGCTCCTTCTTCTGCCAGACATAGTGGAGTAGGAGAGTGTTTTAGGTGAAAAAGTAAGAAGGTGAATTGGTTTGTAGGTTTGATGGGTCCACTTGGGCAGGAGGGTGCCATTGGGTGAGGGATGCACTGTGAGGTGTGTCTGTTTGGCAAGAGTTTTTTTGGGGTCCTAGTCGGAGTGCCACTTGGTTCAGATTCAAAAAGCTTTTGACATCTTCTTTAATATGAGCATCCACTTCACTACTACTAGCCTCATTACTATTATGAAATTGGTATGTAGTTTTATGCTTCTTTAATAAGTAGCTAACCCTTAAATGTCTGGAGTAGCTTAATATACAAGAGTCTAAAAACTCTACATTGAGGTCCTCTATGAAATCTCTTTCATATAGAGCCAATACAGCATTTGCATCAATTAGTCTAACATTGGAAAGTCAATAAGCTCTAGCATCTTTAATTATATCTAACAAAAAGTAGGTGCCTCTTTCATATATAATTAGACAAGTACTTGGCCCATTGATACTATCTATAGATACATGCTAGTAGGAAACTTCTAGCAAGATGTTCTTTATATGACTCACTACTGGTTAGTAAATAAGGGTGTTGATCTAGTAAGCAACCAATTATAATAATTGGCCACTTCTACACAAAAACAGAACATAGTAGTGTTATACTTTGCTATATCTTGGTTACTCATATATCGTTAATTCCTGGAACTTAGAATATTACTGATACCCACTATGAGACCAGACCCTATCCAACCTCATCACTGATATATCTAATCTCGAAGAAATAATCATAGTAAAATAGGCCAGACAGAAGTATTCTTGTCTTCTGCTGATTATAATGACTTTATTAATAAAGAAGTGTCTTTGACTTCCACAGCAGCAGAACTAAAAGCTAGGGGTGTCCTGATATATTTTGCAATCATTAGCATAAAGGCAGAGAAGAAGTTATAATATAAGAAGCATTATGGGAGTTAGAGGATT
Source organism: Suillus discolor (assembly GCF_016758755.1). Classification (NCBI taxonomy): domain Eukaryota; kingdom Fungi; phylum Basidiomycota; class Agaricomycetes; order Boletales; family Suillaceae; genus Suillus; species Suillus discolor. The sequence goes on along the minus strand of NW_024541465.1, from coordinate 3,376 downwards.
ACTAGAGTCAATATAGACCTTTTGGTAGAAATAAAAAGATTAATAAGCAATAGTTTAAAGAGAGAGATATTAAAGTGTACTGTAGTAAAATATTAAATGTCAAACCAATATAAGTTGTGAGTTTATGATTATCTGTGCTACTGTTAAAAATGTCATGGTGTGTTATTCTACAAAGGATTCATTTTATTAAAAAAAACCAACCTTATTCCCTCATTGAGATGCTCTAGTATGGTTTATCTTAGTGCTATACTATTAAACAAGTGCCTATATACTATTTACAAAGATTTCATTAATATGAGAGAATCATAATATGCTTCTGGAAGCTACCTCATTTGGTCCTATTTACAACATCAGCATCTATTTCAACTTTATGATTAAAAATAACATATGAAAGATAGCTAATATTTTAAAAAAAAATCCCAACATTGAGTTGAAGATGCTTTTTTGAAAGCTACATAAGTGGGTATACCATGCTTTTTGTTTATACTGTTTCTGCATGGATTTTATAAAAAGTGTAGGTGTTAGTCCCAATGTCCTTATACTAGTAGTTTTATCTATTATTTAATCAATATATTGACATATATTTGAATTTCCTAGAAGATGTTATAGTGAAACATAATAATAAAGAAGGTTATAGAGTAACTAGTCTATCCTTCCCTAAGTGCAGTCTATACTCCATCTGTGCTACTATGTCTAAAACAGACATATTTGACCCTAAAGAAAGTTACTAATAGATAATACATCATAACTAATTTAAATGATAGCTTAATTAGAGTATAAGACCTAAAGAGTGCTATAGAGACAAGTGACAGGTCAGTTACTGCATATCATATATTAATGGAAAACATTTTTTAAATTTATTTATTTGATTAGTTATTTTATTGTATTATGGTCATATTTCTCATCCTAGCCACTGCATCTGCAGTCACCTAAAGCTACATCTGCAGTATCATGGCTGCTGCATCTATAGTCACTAGCTACTGCATTTTTAGTATCCAGAAGCTACATCTGCATGTTCCAATCCTACTTTTGGTTTACCTATTTACTAAACCTCTACTATATAAAAGCATCTAACTTGATTATAGGCTTTAACTCAGTCTACTCTGACACTTGAGTGGTCCTCCAAGATGTGAAATATTTCTTATTTAGTGCTTTCCTCATCAAATTTCTCACTAAGATATCCATAGTCTAAAATCCTAAGCAGTTCAGCAAGTAACCTACTTGGCTTGGAAAAATAAGAAAAAGGTCAAGACAGCTATAGAGGATAGAATGTGTGTATATTTATAATTCAAGTAGAACTTATTACTTACTGACTCTCCACCTAAGACACCCATCATGTTAATGAATTTCCTGTCACCTTCTTTCAGGTCAAATCAAATGATGCTACTGTTTATAGGGCTATAGATATTGATTCCAACTAGCTTGAAATGATTCTGGCCACTAGCAAGGTACAGGTGCCCCTCTAAGACCTCCTTATTAGTGTAAAAGTTTCTAAGGGCCTCCCACTTTATTTAATCATTTAATTTGATTACTTCATCACCAAAATGAATCAAAAGTATCTTTGCAAGCATTAAGATAATATCTTTGCTAATAGTGTTAAGCATGAAGTCTTCCATCATAATGTAAACTATTCTGTTAACACTGCTGCTTTTTACTTTGGTATATGGAAGGTCACTAGCTGTTACGACAAACGGTCGTGTGCGACTAGGATGATCTAAACAGCGACACCACGACAGTGGTACCGAGTGCTGAGAGTCGTCGGCCTTTACAGACAAGCAAAGGTTGCGTACTCGAACGTAGCTCGTGGTGGTTAACGAGGGGTTACGCCGAGATGATAGCGGGTTTACAGACAGTGAGAGGCGTCACTGAAGGTACGAGTCGATGTCGAGCAGGTAGCTTTAGCGGGACAAGGAGTTCAAGGTAAAACCTAGTTGATTAGACTAGTTCTGGGGTGTACCTAGTAAGATTAAAGTAAGGAACGTCTACTTTAATCTTCGACCTTATATAAGGCTACTCTTTGTATCTAAGCTCAGCCTAAAGCTGGGTTCTAATCTGCTTATCTACATGAGTCAGAGATAGCGTCCATGAGGCGGGCTTCTATCGTAGATAGCGTCCATGCGGTACGCTTCCATCAGAGATAGGATCCACGTGGTATCCTTCTATCAGTACATGAGGCAACACGAGGCTTGCCTTCTATCTTGATAACATAAATAGGTCTTCTAGACCTATGTCGTCATGTCATGTCACGTGCGGTCCAGACCGCTTATCTAAGCCGGCAGTTGCCGCTTATCGTCTATCGTCATCTCTCGTCATCTATCGTCTATAGAGCTGGTGAGGCTCCGGTATCGTCTATAGCCGTGCGGTGGCAGAGGGCTGTCTGCTGGCGGGGGGACTCGTGCCATGTTACTGTAACACTAGCTCTATACCATATTCGACAGCTGAAACCTAATATTAGACCTCTAAAGCTATCAAGGTCATAATGCCCTACTGTAGTATATTAGTAATTTTATTGTAGGAAAGATTATAAGTATTTTTGAAGCTCATACACCAGAACAATAGAATGCTATGCAAAGTTATGTTAATTTCCTGCTAAGTCTCTGGATAATAGTCTTCTGATTAATTTGATAGAGTGTATTAATAGGTTCAGAACATTTTAGCAGCTAAACTGCTTATTTACTCCAGCTTGGATTTTTATAAGAATATTTTTTACAGTAGCTATCAAAGAAGATGGATCTAGGCTGGTCCACATAGACTAGTATGATAATCATGCCATTTGAATATTTGTGTTTGCTGTGGATGATTGGAAGGAGGAGAGTTTTGTGCTCCTGAATTAGAGATTAAAATTCCTATTTAACCTAGTCAAATTTTTGCTCAGGTGGTGGCTCATTTTAGCACATCTGTAACTTAGGGGATCAAATTGTGTTCACTTATTTTACTGACAGTCTTACTGTACTTTATACTAATCCTAACTTTATAGTAGAATAGTTATTTGTAAGTTCCTGTCTAAATGCTATGGTTTCAATTTATATGCCTAACCCTTCATCACTAGCATCCTACTCTAATGATTGTCCTTCATCAATTGACCTGGGCCAAGTATTTCTGTCTCATAAATTTTTTATCTCACAATGTTCATTATGTTTAACTATAAGACAAAATTGGTTTTATCTGATATTTATTCAATTATTTTACCAATGTACAATACTAGTTGATTAGAATCCACTTATCTAAGAACACTAACAATAATCATTGGTGGATAACCCTACAGAGATGCTCACTGCTGGTAAGCCAGCCAAAAAAGCTAAAACCATCATAATATCCTACTCATATAAACATAGACCAAAGGAGCTAGCAGGATTAATATGAGTAATTACACAGA
>NW_024541464.1:0-29956 GCF_016758755.1 Suillus discolor | reverse complement strand
GAGCACCTGGCTTGCTCAATTGGTAGGCCTCCTTATGCTGGGCAGTGAGAATATGATATGTTCCAGATTTTGGAATGGAGAAGAGGCGAATGATGCGGTATCCTATACCGTTAGCCTCAGGCTGTCCGTCGAATTCAGTGCCAACTCATTCCGAATGATGAGGATCTTGAATTTTAAACTATGCATGGTGGTCGTCAATCATCGATGGATGCAATAAATATCTTTGTTCGATCTTGAACGATGAATTTCATTGCCTCGATTCTACCAGAAGGGTATGAACGTATTTGGAGTTTGCACGACAATGTTGGTATCATATGTCGATGGCTTCTCCTAGGAAGTATGATATTGTACCTGAGCCGGGCTGGTGACCTCTGGTTCTGGTTAAAGGACATTCATTCCGAAGCGAGTTTCGTGATTGGGTTAGGTACGGGCAGAGAACGGAACACTCTAGCGCTGAATTCGGTCGGAGGTTATTACATTAGGCGTAGCGCCGTGCGGCACGGACTGAAACCACCTTCCGGCGTAGAAAAGTCCGGTCCAGCAAGTGTGGCGGAGAGCGTTGACAAAAGCGAGCACGTCGGTCATGAAAATAAGGTAAATAAAGTGTATGTCAAGTGTATGTCCCCCGTAGTGAACTTGCAACATCTTCGACACTCTATCCAACAGCTTGCAGCTATTTACATGATTATACCGTACGAATTTGATGAGTGTACACTGACTGTACGTGCCGATAAGATTAATATGTACCTAGGTTATTCGAAAATCCGCCACCTGGCCGCCCCCGGACTGCCAGACATTCGCTCTGAATAGATAAAACACTACATGATGATTGTAGTTATTCAAACTGAGTATTGTATATAAAAGATCCTGACCTTTCATCCTCAAGGTGTGTTGTGCACACCTAAGTCTTCTAAGTTTGTTACTTGCGACGACCGCCTCAGCTTGGGTAAAGCGTGCCTATGAGAGGGCAAACATCGACATTGGTGCCTCCAACATCGCTTGCCGTTATTTGGTCCCAGCATCAGCATCTTCCTGCCCTGACCCAAGGCCGCAGCAACACGGTCACGGTCATTCATCCCCTGCAATCGCCTCCTCCGCGACGGTCATAAGCTCCATCAACGATTCTGCACCCAACAGGTCAATTGATACCATTAGACAACCAAAGCAAATTCGGGGCTCACTCTCGATGCTTAACGTGATGAGCGTCTGAAAGGTTCAAGTGGTGATTTCACAACTTTTCAACGAAAGGTAAGCGAAGGCCAACTTACCCGCCTGGTATCCTTATCCCTCAAATATCCATTTTGACGCTCGCCTTCATATTATCCGCGCCAACCACATCATCCAAGAGCGCCTTCAGCTGCTCATTCACGTATGCGTTCGTACCACTGCCACTGTTCCCCAGATAGCGCATGTACTCCTGGAATGAACGCGCCTCGTTTAAGACGCGCTGCGGGAGTGTCTCGAGCAAGTCCTGCGCACGTAGATTGGGATCCCGTACATTTATTTCTGTGTTTTGTGGTTGCTGGCTTCCCTCGCCGCCATCGTCGTCCTGCTCAACAAAAGTTGTGCGTGGTCGGAGACCTGAGGAAGGAGCGTGGGGTTGGAATCGCACGTTTGGAGAGGCTGGAGTCAACGATTGTGTCTCAATCTGGGTCGGGTTTTGGGCTTGACTCGGAGGCTGGGGTTCAGACAGGGACTGGGTCCTCGTCATATACACATTTTTTGTGCGAGTGCGGTACGTCGTGACGGCTCGCTCGAAAGAGTCGCATTGGAGCATCGCCTTATAGCGCTTGGAGTAGGCCTCGGAAGCGACTGCGATCGAACATCACATTGAGACATTGAAATATAGATGTGAGCATCAGAATAACGAAGAATATGTATGCAATTAGAGGGAATTAAATATCAAGATAAATGTTAGTGAAGAGTTGTAAAGAAAGAATAAGTACGCACCAGAAATCAATACGGTCACTGTGGCAAACGCCGAGTAGGGCCCATACGACAAACACAGATCGCCCTGCAGGCGTTTTGGGCGCGGGATCACCATACCCAATCGTTGTGAATGCAATAAAACCTGAACATCACATTGCAAGTCAAGATCAGATGTTTCAAGGACACGAACTTGAAAGCCTTACAGAAATATATAGACAAGCCATATGGCCAGCCTTCGGTCAGACTAAATATTGCAGAGCCAACCTAAGGCATTTGTCAGATCGCTCGATATATATATGGTGTTGGGGGCGAAATCGCAGCGAAACTCACCAACCAGAACACAATGAAGAATGTCCATGCCAAGGACGAGCGCACGAAAAGAGCATGCTTCTCCTTGCTCGCGACCATCGAATCATATTTGATCATTTATATCGTCGCTGCTCGATGTCGTAGCGAACGTCGTAGAGCTTTCAGTGTCATGTTCATCTTCAACTGAGACAGTCCGCGCCAGTGCTCAAGCCACGTTTATCGTTCAAAGCAGAGTCTTCGCTAGGACTTTTGACATCACCGACAGTGGCCTGTAGTATAGGTCCTTTGTGGTCCAGAGAAACACCAATTGCAAATCTCGTTAGGAGCGCTGCCATGGCACCGAGCCGCTGGTGCGTTAGCATTCGATGCGCACCGCGCCGTACATTCATACCATACACTGAATGCGGGGCAGACAAAGCAGGGTATATGCTCCCAATCTTCTCCTGTAATGAGTACCACATGAAAGAAAGGCAGAAAAAACACTTACCTCCAAGTCATCACTATTGTCGTCGTCGTCGTCGTTCTGCATCTGCGCTTCGTAAAACTGTGGCGGGAGCAGTGTATCAAGTGGAACGCCCGCTTCCATGGCCGCCGCTTTCAACTCGGCATGTGTGAGCGCTTCCAGGTTCAAACGTTTTCCACGGAAATGATCCAAGGAGTGTGGGATCCTTTCTGCGGCACTAAAGAATCTTCTCTTCACCTTGGCCCAGAAAGAGTTGGATGTCGAGCGGCATTTTCGAACCCACACTTTTGCACCTTTGTCTCGCAATCTCCAAATGACCGCCGAACGCCACCGCCTTTCTGCATTCCTTCGTCGCCGTGCGGCACGTCTTCGTTCTCGAATATCTTGTAGGCGACGAAAATAGCCGATATGTAGCCCTTCCCTCACCGTCTCTTGTACCATGCCCACCACCACGGCAAGATTCACGATACCAAACGCAGCGTAAAAGCATATGAATATCCTTGATCCGGGAGTATCAGGCACAATGTCGCCAAAGCCAATAGTCTCGATTGTCGTCACGGTGAAGTAAAGCGCGTTGATAAAGCTCAAAGAAAGTAGGAATGAATTGACTAAAGAGCCGAATGCGATGTAAACAAATAGGATTATGATTATGATCATTAGCGTGCGCTGTTTGCGGGTGAGGCCACTACCTGTATGATGTTAGAGCGGCGAGTGAAGAGAATAGGATACGGGATACATACCACTTGTCTTGAAATCAGGAGTGCAAATGAAGTCTATGATAAGGCTTACATTGGTGATGACCGATATGACTGTGGAGCAGACAGTCATCCAGAAGGCTTCGCCGTAGGTGAACCCGTCGTTAAATCGGTGGCTCACGCCAAAGATGATGAGAGCGACGATATTGATAATATCTATACCTCAGGTTAATAAATGTCTTTTGCTGAAACTGAGGCACGAACCGTGGATAGACAGAAACACAATACATAGTATTGTCATTGTCACGACTCGCTTCTCAAGAAACCTTAGGATGATGCATACATTAGCGAGGACAGCGCAAGTCATACTAAATGCAAGACCGATATCCAATAAGACTGGGTTAGCACGAGTCTGGACGGTATTATAATTCTCGGTACGGATGTACCAGTACCCGGTAAGCCCTGGAATCTCGAGCAATATCGAGAATGGTACCACGATGCCAGTGAAAAGGGGAGTGCACCGGTAGTTTGGTGCGTAGGACAAGTCGTCTGACGACGGCGGAAACACGAATGTCTTCACTCGAGTAAAGAATGACGGACGTTTGTAAGGAGAATCGATGGAAAGTAGGTCGGTCTGCGGGCCTGAGACAGATTCGTCTGGAGGTGGGCCGCTATCCTCATTGTCGTCAACGTCCACGGCCAGGTGCATTTCCTGAGCCATGTCTTTCTTCTCGTCCCGTGTCCTCTTCCTTGTCGTTGTGAGCGCGAGTGCCCGGGTTCCTCTGTACATTGGGAGTTTCATTGAGGGTCTCCGGGCCCTTCTCTGGATCAGATTGCTGTGTCCTGGTAGATATGAAGGCAAATATGAGGGCTATCAGGGTCTGTAAGGCCATGGGTGATACATGGATGTGTAAGGGGGGTGATAGGGATGGTGCACTATCACTGCATGCAATTATATCAATGGTCGAGAATCATAACTCTTGTTCTGTGCAATACAGAAAAGGTTACCGTCGGCTTAATGGTCCGCTCCATTGTCTCACGTCATCACGTTGATCCGGGGTGGACCAGCCCGAGACCCCGAGCGCTTCAGCCTTTCAGCCTAAATAAAAATATCATTCGTACCATAATGCCCTTCGTATGCTATCCCACAGAACAGCTAGCACATTGGTTTCCGTGCACTGGTTGTTGGTATATAAATATCTTTTACTGGATACAAAATATCTGCATAATTTTACTACTCGTCTAGTTATTGGTGAACGGTAAGTATGCAGCTTGAAAAGACTGTATATACATAAGAACTTTCACAATCTTCGACGATTCTTGATCATGATATATTGGACCGATTCCACTGAGGTGACATAGCAATACGCAGGGGTTAGGAACATAGCAAACGTGAATGTAGCTTTGACTATCAAGTCATGTAATGATTTTTAATAGAAAATGGCACAGCAACCAAGCCTAGCTCTCGGAGGGATGAACCGTGATCAATATTTCTTGACATTTCGCCTAGGAGGTCAGCCTCCCACGAACTACGACTCCCCCAATCTCCTTCCAGACCCCCATCTATGTCCTGTCACCCGCCCTGATGCAGCAGCTTCTTCAGCACGCTGCCTTGGTGCAAACGCCTGCACGGCACCCCTTCTGCTTCCAGCACGTCCGTATTCTTCACGCTCGCCAAACCAGCTCTTCAACCACGCAGGAGCACGTCCCCACCCAGCGTACATGCCCTGTTCAACACCGCCTGAGCCAATGCCGGACCCCCAGACTAGCCACCACCACGCGTGTCCGACAAGCATCCCGCTCACGCCCTGCGCAGCGGCACTTGGCCCACCCGTGAGGAGGTCCATGCCTAAGAGTGCGTATGGGAAGTATGCGACAGGGATGGTAATGAGCCCCATGACACTGGTTAGTGCGCCTGGCGGGGAAAGAGAACACATTAAATAGGTGAGAGTATGAAGCAAGGCGCGGGTATGCGTGTAGGATTGGATAGGACGGTTCACACCCTATGAGTATTAATCGCGAATGTGAAATCTGAGGTCATGGATAGCGCAAATGATATATGGGACGTACGACAAGAGCGAGGCTAGCAAGAAAGAGTTGCCAGGCGTAATCGGAAGAGCGACGCTCGTAATGAGTTGATTCAAGCGCGTTTGAGTTGCGGCTTCAAACCACGAATTGTCGGTTTCTCGATCAAGGGAAAACGACAAATGGTACTTACTAGAGCATGGCAAGCTCGAAGATATAGTTCAGGTTCATACCTGAAACGTGCGGTGAGCTCGCATAGCGTCACATATTCCATGGTGACAAGACACTCACTTCCGAAGAAGCAACTTGTGTACAATCTCCAGAACTATGAATTATGTCAAGGACCGTTAGGCTCATTGACAGATCTTCGGCCACATAAATAAGAACAAGCATAGGACACACCTCAAATTCTTTAATAACAGCCTGTGACAAGAATACAAGCCTCCATGGCGAGACAAGGTGCAGAATGGCTGGGAGTGTGATGCCCAGAGACGATGCAACGAGAAAGCGCGTCACTGGCGGGATTTTTCGAATTTCAGTGAGAATTTCGGCCATTGAGAGTGGAACAATGGATGATGGGTGAGCTTCGATGGAAAATGGCCAGTACTTGAAGCTTAAGGACTATTGTAGGTGACGTTGAACTAGGCTAATATTTCCGGTGAAGTCGACGTGTTCAACTTTCAATCCTGACTAAGCAAGCGGCATTTACGAAATTCATTCCCTCTGGTTGCCCTCACTGTGAAGTATAGCGGCCGCGGTCCCCGTTTAGCACAAACCACAGTCCCTCTGCGTTGCGCATTCAGACGTGAGTAATATGGCACTGTATAAACATGAGCATTGACCTGATGTGCTTCTAATGACCACGATTCATCATTCCTGAAGTGACTCAGACTCTGCCTCATACTTGTTGGGGTGTCATGCCCGTGCAGCTTTCCACGGACGACGATGTTGATATTCCACCACCCTCTAATCGCAACCTCTCCCTGTCCCCTTTGTTGTACTTAGTCAAAGCAGTCCTTTCTCTCACTCCTCCGCGCTGGAAACCAGCCATATATGATGCTATTATCGGAAATCGTTTGTGTACCTCCCTGGACATTTTCCGTCTCCCCTTTGGACTCGTTTTGAAGGTCGTGAAAAACCCCAGTTACGTCGAAGCAGATGCTCTGCGTTTCGTCAGCACCTTGCGAGATATCCACGTTCCTCGTTACATCGACAGCGTATCGAGCCAGTACAAAAGCTATCTCCTCACTACTTGGGTAGAAGGTGACTGCGCGGGTGACGTATGGGATGATCTGACCGCGTCGGATAAGGAAAGGTTAGCGCACGATTTGCGCCACCAACTAGGTTCGATGAGACTTCAGACCCGGTCTTACGAGCTTCGTGCCATCTGCAACGCTTCAGGTGGTCCCGTTGACGATCCACGCATTCCTTGAGTGGCTCGGGAGAATCTCCAAACGTTTCCATCCTCTCAAGACTTCGCTGCGGAGGTTTGGACTGGACTGGATTGGCCGATGAATCGCGACACGTTGCAACCCTTACTACGACCTCTCATCGAGCGCGACGGAGTTCCTATCGTATTTAGTCATGGGGATCTTCTTCCAAAGAATTTGATTTTTCCGGGTGGCCTCAACCATTGGCGATCGGGCGGAGAGAAGATTTGCATCATCGATTGGGAGTACGCTGGGTGGATGCCAATTTTCTGGGATGCATTAAAGGCGACGTGGTTGGAGTGCGAACCTGATACCGAGTGGTTGCAAATGATGCGGACGATTTTCCCTGACTGCGTTGAGGAATTGGATGCTGATTGGCAGTGGCGAAGTCGTTCGAGAGTTACGATCCTTTAGAGGTAAAGCTTTTGACAGTAGGCACCAGCGTAACCCCCTCAGCAAACTGGACAAGCGGAGTGAGTCAGTTATCTCGGGAGCTGCGCGCTGGTAGGTGACTCATGAATTTTACACTCTTCCAGTAGCAGTTCTCCCATGATAGTGGTATTTGCGATGCCTTCCAGGCGTTTTATGTTCCCCGCAATCAGTTTGACAAGGGTGCCGACGCGCGGCAGGACTTGTTACTGGACAACATCCTTGTCAATATTTACCTTATTGTGTGACTTTTGATGTCATTTGACAGCTTGCCGGGTGAGGTATGGGATCATGCCATGCCAAGTTTTGAATTTTCACATGCCTAGTTACGAAGAGTCATTCAATGCGGGACCGCGATTATATTCCAAAATCACAGATTCACCACTGCGCCCACGAAAATGGAGAGATAAAAGGACGTATTTTTATTCCAGCGTATCACTTCGCGGGTGAATCATGGATCCTACACCATTGGTAAGTCAACCTCGTTGGATAACAACTAAACGATCACTGAGGATTTGGCTTGACGCTTTCAAGGCGAACCCCAGCAACATCATTACCTATGATCAGGTGTCAGACATAGATATGAACTGCACAAAGGTAGTTTTCTGATCTTTCTTACTATCATCGCTAATCGTCTGCTCAGATACATCAAGTTATGTCATCGACGCATATTGCAACCGAAATTCCGGTTGAAATCCTCTGCATCATCATGGAGCTTGTTATGCCACCGACTCAGCATTTCCTAGATTCCCCTGTCATTGCTCGCGACAATCGTCACTCGCGGGTTTTTTCACTGCAGACTCTCAGGAACATTGTACTAGTATCCAGGCGCTGGTATAATGTCGGCATTAGCTACCTCTATCGCCATGTTGTCATTCTACAGAGCAAGCAACTCTTCGCGCTTGCACGTGTCGTCTCGAACAACCGCAGCCTCGGCGAGTTCATACTATCTCTGCGCATGCAGTGTTATGTTTTAGAGTCGCAGATGGCTGCAGTCTCAATGGCTCTGGACGGCATCTTAGCGGTGACTCCAAATCATACCAAAGTTACCATTGCGCCCATCTTGAACAGATACCGCCCTTGGTTCGGTCACGAGTTTCTCCGCATGATCGCTCTCGCGCAGAACACCCCCTCTCGCACCACAGATATGCACTTCCGTATCAATCCCAGCCTAATAAACACCCTAAAGCTCATACCAACTTTCACATGCCTCACTACTTTCCATATTGATATGTTCCTCGGAGGAAACGATGCACTCCCCACCGGGCACATACATCTTGCCTTTTTGGAAGAGCTGCACATTACTTGGCAGCCACGTGGACATGTCAGGAACGTCTTTTCTGCACTAGCTGAGATCCTCAGTCTCCCCTCTCTTCGACGTCTCCTTTTGACATCACGAGATGTTGGGAATGGTGCGGTTCTTGAGCCACTGTTGCGCAAATTTGGACACGGTCTCCACTTTGTCTCGTTGGTTAGGAACCATCACTATTATTTTCGTTACAAGTATAGTATGCCTCCTCCTCCTCCCCCACCAGTGATTCCATTACTGTCGATGTGTCCAAATTTACGCCACCTCGCCACGGACACATATGGTCCAATTCGAATGCCTGCGCATGCACATTTGACATGGGTAGACTTATGGGTTTGGAGAGAATTTTTGAATCGGAGCGAACGGTCAGCGCTAGCTGTGACTCTCATTCCCTACGAAGAGAGAGTCAAGTTTCCTTCATTGCAGGGGGTGCGGTTACTTGACCTTTCTTTATTCCCGTTCAGTGGCGCCCACACGCCGCTCCTCATACCGCCAGATATGGTTGGGAGCACGGAGAGCGTCGCTTGGACTTATTCGAGTTTAGACTTGCGCCATGACCCTGGATTACTTTATAGACAAATTATAGACGACGTGCTAGCTGAGAGTCTGGAGCACAGGTTGTGACCAGGATCTATATGTTGTACGACGGGTTAGCATGCGAGTCTTGGGTAGAGGACTATCATTACATATCGTTGGCTAGATCTGCAGTGCGTCGGCGACACTACCTCAGCACTGTGGGAAGCAGAAACAATGAATTTCAGTGGTTCGAGCACTGAACCAATGAGCCTCAATGTGTGTAACACTGAATCCACGAGCAAGAGTATTCATTGTTTCGGCTAATACCATAGATTTCATTGCCAGTGTGAGCACTCAGTGGTGTAAACAATGATATGTGACTATGAAATATGATAGATAAAACAATAAAATCTGGCGGTTAGGCCAATGAATTTTAATGGCATGACACAAGAATTTCAATGGACCACCAAAAAAAATGGGCGCGACCTATGAAATGATGCGGAGAAAACAACAAAATGTGACAGATTAGCCAATGAATCTCAGTGGTGAGATATGAATTTCATTAGTGAAACTGACTTAGTGGAATTGTCGCTCTTCCTCGGATAAGGTAGACATGTTGGCATTTGTTTGTCATGTGACGGTTGGATATATTTGTATTATTGTTGATATATAGAAATGGTCCTGTGACCTAGCGGTAACAATGATGTAGCTATCATTGTCGGAGGTCTTGGGTTCAATCCCTGCCAATGCCAAATTATCCTGGATGTTACATTCCCACGTAGTATACCTGTGGTCACCCATAACTTGGTGCTATTTTCTTTTGCTAAATACATACTTATAGCCTATCAAATTCAATGGTTATGTCGTCAATAATCAGTGGCCGCACCATCGAAAGTCAGTGATTTGCCGCATTGAATTCAGTGGCCATGTCGACAACAATCAGTGATTCCACCACTGATGTCCATTGTCTTTTCGGGGGATTCAATGGCCGTCAATTCATTGCGCTACCTCATTAGTTTCAGTGGCTCTCTCTATTGACTTTCAACGTTTTCTCCTACTTAAATTCATGGGTTTTCCTTTCCACAGTGTCAGTATATATATTACCGTACTAATATATCTATGAGAAGTTGAAAACCTCAATTTCATGTGCGAAGTTGTTCAACTGGTACAAGTGCTGCTGACTCGGAGTGACGTTGAGTCAAAATATTTTCCGAAGGCTAACTATGGAGTCGATTTTTCTTCTGTTTTGCTACAATAGTGCACGCATGTGCACAGGTAGCACATTTCAGCCAATTGATAATTTGTTTTGATGCACCATACTAAGCTTGTCGTTAAATCTATGTTTTGGTGTGGTGCGGTAGTGATGCGGCATAAATTCCTGAGCGCTACACAGCCTCCGGGGGGCCTGTTCTGGTACCTGGTGACTAAGCAAGATGTTACTTCAAGTTTTACCAGTCGCCCTCAGCAAACCGGACAAGCGGGAGTGAGTGATAAAATGCTCCTTGTAGCATCTTACTGCCCTTCGGCATTCGAGTCGGCTGTCTCAGGACCTGAATGCTAGTAATTGATGAATTTTTGCACCCTCTGAGCAGCAGTCCTCCCATGATAGTGGGATTTACTACGACGAAGTTTCCAGGCGTTCTATGTTTCGCACGTCAGCGAATCAGCTTGATGAGGGTACTGATGGCAACAGAACTCGTTACTGGACAACCGCATCTTTGTCAATGTGACCTTCGACAGCTTGCCGGGTGAGGTATGGGACCATGCACGCATCATATACCTCACGCCAAGAATTTTCACATCCCTAGTCGCGAAGAGTCATCGCGGGACCGCGATTGCACTCCAAAGTCACAGATCCATCACTACGGCTCCGAGAGCGGAGAGATAAAAAGACGTATTTTTGTTCCAGTCAGCGTATTCTTCGCGGGTGCATCATGGACCCTATACTATTGGTAAGTCGACCTCGTTGAATAATCAAACAATTACTGAGATTTTGCCTTGACGCTTCCAAGATGAACCCGAGCAGCACAATTGCCTATGATCAGGCGTCGGACATAGATGCGAATGCGGACTGCACAGAGGTAGTTTTCCTATCTTTCTTACTATCACTGCTCATCGTCTGCTCAGATACATCAAGTTCTGTCACCGACGCATATAACCGAAATTCCAGTTGAAATCCTCAGCGTTATCATGGAGTTCACCATACCACCGACTCAGTATTTCCTAGATTCCACTGTCATTGCTCGTGGCAATCGTTCCTCGCGGTCTTTTTCGCTGCAGACCCTTAGGAACATTGTGCTAGTATCCAGGTACTGGTATAATGTCGGCATCAACTTCCTCTATCGCCATGTTGTCATTCTACAGAGCAAGCAACTCTTCGCGCTTGCATATGCTGTTTCGAACAACCGCAGCCTTAGCGAGCTAATACTATCTCTGCACCTGCAGTGTTATGTTTCAGTGTCGCAGGCGGTTACAATCTCAATGACTCTGGACGACATCTTAGCGGTGACTCCAAATCTTACTAAAGTTACCATTGCGCCCATCTTGAAGAGACACCACTTTTTTCTTGGTCACGAGTTTCTCCGCATGATCGCTCTCGCGCAGAACACCCCCTCTCGCACCACAGATCTGCACTTCCCTATCAATCCCACGCTAATAGAAACCCTGAACCTCTTGCCAGCTTTCACATGCCTCACTACTTTCCATATCGATATGTCCATCGGAGGAAACGATGGACTCCCCACCGGGCACATACATCTTGCCTTTTTGGAAGAGCTACACATTACTTGGCAGCCGCACCAACACGTCATGAACGTCTTTTCTGCACTGGCTGAGATCCTCAGCCTCCCCTCTCTTCGACGTCTCCTTTTGACATCACAAGCTGCTGGCGGCACGAGTGTTGAGCCACTGTTGCGTAAATTTGGACGCAGTCTCCACTTTGTCTCTTTGGTTAGGCCATACATAAAGAATGTCCATCTTAGGTTTGACTACTCTCCTCCCCCTCCCCCTGCCCTGCTAGTGACTCCACTACTTTCCATGTGTCCAAATTTACGCCACCTCGCCACAGACACACATTTTCCAATCCGAATGCTTATGCATGCACACTTGACATGGGTAGACTTATGGGTTCCGATAAAATTTTTGGATCCAAGCGAACAGTCAGCTGTGACTCTCGTTCCTCACGAAGAGAGAGTCAAGCTCCCTTCGTTGCGGGGGGTGCGGTTACTCGACCGTTCTTTATTCCCGTTCACTGGCGTGCGCACGCCGCTCCTCATACCGCCAGATATGGTTGGGAGCACGGAGAGCGTCACTTGGACTTATCCGAGTCTGGACTTGCGCCATGATCCTGGATTACTTTATAGACAAATGATCGACAACGTGCTAGCTGAGAGTCTGGAGCACAGGTTGTGACCAGGATCCGTATGTTGTACGATGGGTCAGCGTGCGAGACTTGGCTAGTAGAAGAATGACATTGTATATCGTTGACTGGATCTGCAGTGCGTCGGCGACACTGAGTATATTACCGTACTGAAACATCAATGAGAAGTTGAGAACCTAAATTTCATCGTGTGTGAATCACTACACACTATGTTGAATTTATGACTACCCCCTGGGATCATTACATCAATTGATCACTGCACAACAAGCAAGTGGTCCACAGTATCACTCTCGCCCTGATCCTTAGTAGTCATAGGCAATACATTCTTGACCCAGGCGTCCCCAACGTATATCGGGTACCGCATGTCACCGCCAGTGAAATATCTGCGTGGAATTTCTTCTCCCTTGGGAAACACCTTTATAGACGGGTGCGTGAGTGGGGCAATGAGGTTGCGTTCCTTTGGCAACATCAGACGAAGGTCAGCGATGTCTGACCAATCGATAAATACTGGTTGGCGAGCTTGATCAGACAGGTAGTGGACTGGCATCAATCCCACAGGTCCCTGCTTCTGCATTGGAATGACTGACAGTATATTGGTGTCGCCGGAAAGGGTTCGGCGACGGGTCTGCATTGGCGACGTCCAGGGCACCCAATCGACTTCATCCGCGTCCACAGTCTGCTTCTCCCGTTGTGTCTTCTCGAATTCATTTTCCCATGGCTCTGATGGATCAGGTGCGATATGGAGTTTCAGATTGACACGATGTCCCAGTTTCTGATAGTAGGTTGAAAAATCTGAAACAACATTGGGCTTCACGTAGAGGGATAATGAAAGCGGTTCGGAGGACGTGGAAATGATGTGGCTTTCGTGAGCCAAGGATGCAGGAGTTGCTGCAAATTTGATCTCTCTGCACGGGGAACAAGGTACTGAATGAGGTGTTGCAACTTGAGAGGATGGCGAAACCTGCACGGGGACAGTATTGAAGGGGAGCAATGCCCTGATAAACGGTGCAAACGGCTGTGATTGGTTCCGGAGCTCCTGAGAGTGATATTCAGTGTCATTCGCTGAGAACGCACACAGCTCTACAGGAATGTCTGTCCGATTCGTATATCCTGTCCGATGAACAATGGCCGTAAAGTTTACGGACGAGTCTAGAAAGCATGCAATCAGATCACTACGTTGAGGTTTCCATTTCACTAAGACATACTTTGATAAACGTGAGCTCCTTCAGGGAAAGATACCTCAATCGTGTAGTTGCTCCGCAACCTGTCTACTACTGATGGCTTCATGTTAAACACGGAGCGTGCGGGTGCCGGAGATAGAGATACGTTAACACTGGGTGCGTTGTTTTCTGTCGAGAGGTAGAACGGGTTAAAGGCTGTCATTCCGGCAGGTATCTCTGAAGTGGTGCCATTGCCAAACCCGATTTCAACAAAGTACTCGTAAATTGATTCACTGGATATTATCTGTAAATGACACTGAGCACAAGACAAAATCAATAAAGACTGTTCTTACATGAGTCGCTCCCCCGTTAGACATGGAGCCGCGTACACGACAGTCTAATCCTGGAGGGTAGTTTGTATTAGGTACCAGAACTCCGAACCGGGTCGTGAAGTTTCTTGACAATGTATCTGTTCTCTGCATTAAGCTTTGAGTCAACTCAAAATATCAATTCGTACCTGTCCCCCCTGCAACGGTCAGAGGGCTCTTGATCTCAAAGGCAGTTCGTTCTTCCTCGTGCATAGGCCACGAGTCCTTATTCTGAACTGAGTTCTCATATGCCCTCCATTCTGTTTTGTAGTAGTCTGGATTCCCAAGGTTCTGGATAGGCCGGACTCGGGACAAATCACTATTCGAGACCGTCCAATTATACGTCAATTTGAGCATTTCCAGAATCGGCGCATCTTCCTGTCTATCGGGATGCTCAGTGGAGAAAACAACTTACCGCAACTTCCAGAATACTCTTTCCTTATAGCGCAAGCCTATTGCATAGCTCTTGGCTTGGGTGCATGGTCCGCTGAGTTTAATCTTGACATCCCCTGCGATGACTTCGCCGGGAACCATGTCAGGTGCTCTCACCCAGGCACGTGCCTGGCACTGAGACGGTACATCGTTTGATTCTGGAGAGGGTGAGTCAGTAAACGCAGCGACATTAGTCGCCAAGACAAGCACAAGGGATAACCAGCACAACATTGCCGGGGAACAGTATATCGGGATCAAGAAAAACAAAACATCGTGTCCAGATTGTCCAGCCTTTATAGTGTATGACAGCGTCTCTTGTAGAGGACGCGTGGGGCAAAAGGGACAAAGATATCATTGGTTACTAGTACCACATGGTGAAGATGCCGACGAGACACCGCGGTGAGTTACACCACATGACCTCCAGCAAACATGCTCCACAGGAAGCTGTGTCATCATCTTGTCCCAAAGCCTGGTTCTCACCCCTCCAGTTGCTGTAGGTCAGGGAACGGGCGATTCTGGATATGGAGGTGATGTTTCCTTACTATCCTAAAACTCCGTGGCCAAGGTTTGGATGTCGCTAGCGTCCCGTGAGATCCTCGTGTTACTGCCCAGTGCCAGGCCGCCAGTGCGCCTTCAACTCTCTTGAAAGGCGCATCAATAGCAGGGAGCATAGTAGTAAGCCAGGAAAGCCTGTTATTGATTGGATACCAAAAGCTGTGGACTAATAATAGTCAATTAATATCGTGACAGCGCACACTACTAGTTCCGTTTCACTTTCGCAGGTCAAAGTCACTTATGATATAGCCGTCTGCTTTGCAATATAATCCTAGTACTGACATGTCAATTTGATGCGTTGATGTAGGATATTATGACTCACGAAGAGAGAGTCAAGCTCCCTTCGTTGCAGGGGTGCGACGGTTACTAGACCTTTCTTTATTCCCGTTCAGTGGCACGCGCACGCCGTTCCTCATACCGCGAGATATGGTAGGGAGCACGGAAAGCGTCGCTTGGACTTATCCGAGTCTAAACTTACGCCATAGTTGTGATAATCGGGCATACAATTGTACGACGGCAGAGAAAAAGCTAGATGCTCGAGTGTATTGGAAGTCCGGCAGGCGATGACTGTCATACAGTGCAAGAGTCGGCGCTCACGCTGGACAAAAGGAGTTGTCTCGATGCATAAGAATCATCTTCCAGCCTAGAAATGAGGAAAGAGGACATCGAACAAGTTGTTTACAACAAAACCATAACCGGATGCAAACATAGTGTAGTCATCCATTGAGAAAGTTGCCAAGGGCGCAGAAGTAATAACACCACGCCGTTCTTGCGCAAACGAGGCTATCCGATCAACATAATCGTTGGCGAGAAGACGAGTGAGGGCGCGGAGCACGGTTTTACGGTCACGTGACGTTCGGGTTCCGCCGGTGCGTGCCGCTTCCTTTCTTCTCGTCGCCGGCAATGCAATTTGCGTTTCGAGTTCCTTTCGACGAACGATTGGCCAAACAAAACAAATTATCTTCTTCGAGTCCCGCCAGCTGCGTGTGAATCTACGACACAAACAACAAATTTACGAGGAGGACAGCACTAGTAAGAGACAGAACTTCGAAGCTAGTTTGTGTGCGTGCGTGTGGGGGTAGTGGAATGTCCGTGAGTCTTGAATGGTTGTGCTACGGATCGGTGTGTGCGTGGATGGACGAGGCTTCCTCTACTAACTCGGGAAGACTGAATGCAGGTAGTGATTGTCAGCGCGAGGCTGATGCTCGGACTTCTGGCTGGCCGTTCTTGCTCGTTCGTCCAGTGATTTCTCCGCGTGCCTCGCGCCCGCGCTGTATTGCGTCGAAGAGTGGCTCGGCCTCACGGTTTGCTTCAGGGTACTTCTCCAGAAACACTCCGTCATCCCCGTGCAGCCTGTCAGAAGAGGAGCAACGTGAATCCGAGTCACAGCCAATGTCAAGCACCACCTCTTGAAGCCACATCAGCAGCGTGGAAGTGTGACGCACCGGTAGAACTTTATGGTGATGACCTTGCGGATTTTCCGCTTCACGCCGTTGATCGTGCGCATGTCACCAGTATACCACTCCTCCGGCCAGTCCTTGAGGGCCTTGCCTCCGATAGATGCTGCAGGGTCCTCCCACTGCTTCACGGCAGCACGCCATGCCTCTAGCCCATGCGGAAGATCAGGAATTCCAATGCCAGGAGTGGGCGCATTTTTTTTGGTTCCTGCGCTGTGCCGGTGAGCGCTGTGGGGACGGCCTCCCCCTCCCCTGCCAGTGATTCCATTACTGTCCATGTGTCCAAATTTACGCCACCTCGTCACGGACACATGTTCCAATCCGAATGCCTGTGTATGTACGTTTGACATGGGTAGACTTATGGGTTCCGAGAATTTTTTGGATCCAAGTGGACAGTCAGCTGTGGCTCTCATTCCTCACGAAGAGAGAGTCAAGCTCCCTTCGTTGCGGGGGTTGTGGTTACTCGACCTTTCTTTATTCTCGTTCAGTGGCGCGCGCACGCCGTTCCTCATACCGCCAGATAGCCTTATGGTTGGGAGCACGGAAAGCGTCGCTTGGACTTATCCGAGTCTGGACTTACGCCATGACCCTGGATTACTTTATAGACAAATGATCGACAACGTGCTAGCTGAGAGTCCGGAGCACAGGTTGTGACCAGGATCTGTGTCAGCGTGCGAGTCTTGGGTAGTAGAAGAACGACATTGTATCATTGACTGGATCTGCAGTGTGTCGGCGACACTGAGTACATTACCGTACTGAAATATAAATGAGAAGTTGAGAACTTAAATTTCATCGTGTGTGAATCACTACACACTATGTTGAATTTATGACTACCCCCTGGGATTATCACATCAATTGATCACTGCACAACGAGCAAGTGGTCCATAGCATCACTCTCGCCCTGATCCTTAGTAGTCATAGGCAATACTTTCCTGACCCAGGTGTCCCCAACGTATATCGGGTACCGCATGTCACCGCCAGTGAAATATCTGCGTGGAATTTCTTCTCCCTTGGGAAACACCTTTATAGACGGGTGCGTGAGTGGAGCAATGAGGTCGCGTTCCTCTGGCAACATCAGACGAAGGTCAGCGATGTCCGACAAATCGACAAATACTGGTTGGCGAGCTTGATCAGACAGGTAGTGGACTGGCATCAATCCCACAGGTCCCTGCTTCTGCGTTGAAATGACTGACAACACATTGGTGCTGCCGGAAAGGGTTTGGGGACGAATCTGTGTCGGCGTCCAGGGCACCCAGTCAAGTTCATCCGCGTCCATAGTCTGCTTCTCCCATTGTAGCTCCTCGAATTCATTTTCGCATAGCTTTGATGGATCTGGTTCTGACGGATCTGGCACGATAAGGAGATCCAGATAGACAAGATGTCCCAATTTCTGATAGTAGGTTGAAAAATCTGGAACAGTATCGTGTTCCACGTAGAGGGATAATGAAAGCGGTTCGGAGGACGTGGAAATAATGTGGCTTTCGTGAACCAAGGATGCAGGAGTTGCTGCAAAATTGATCTGTCTGCATGGGGAACGAGGTGGATAAGGTATTACGAATTCAGAGAATTCTGAATGCTGCACGGAGGGGACCAATGCCCTGACGAACGGTGGAACTTCCGGTTGTGATTTTTTCTGAAGCTCCTGAGAATGCCATTCAATATCATTCGCCGAGAACGCACACAGTTCTACAGGAATGTCTGTCCGATTCGTATATCCTGTCCGATGAACAATGGCCGTAAAATCCACAGACGAGTCTAGAAGCATGCAATCAGATCACTGCGTTGAGGTTTCCATTTCACTGAGACATACTTTGATAGACGTATGCTCCTTCAGGAAAAGATACTTCAATCGTGTAGTTGCTCCGCAAACTGTCTACTGATGGTTTCATGTTAAAACAGAGGCGTGCCGGAGATAGAGATACGTTAGCACTGGGTGCGTTGTTTTCCATCGAGAGGTAGAACGGGGTAAAGGCTGTCATTCCGGCAGGTATCTCTGAGGTGGTACCATTGCTAAACCCGATTTCGACGAAGTACTCGTAAATCGATTCACCGGATATTTTCTGTAACAACACTGAGCACAAGACAAAATCAATAAAGACTGTTCTTACGTGAGTCGCTCCCCAGTCAGACATGCAGCCTGCACGACAGTCTAATCCTGGAGGGTAGTTTGTATTTGGTACCAGAACTCCGAACCGGGCCGTGAAGTTTCTCGACAATGTATCTGTTCTCTGCATTAAGCTTTGAGTCAACTCAAAATCTCAATTCGCACCTGTCCCCCCTGCACCGGCCAGAGGACTCTTGATCTCAAAGGCAATTCGTTCTTCCTCGTGCATAGACCACGAGTCCTTATTCTCGTACAACCCCCAATTATATTCCCATTCAGGCCTTTCCAGAATCAGCGCATCTTCCCGTCTGTTTGGATGCTCAGTGGAGGATACGAGAGCGAGAAAACAGCTTACCGCGACTTCCAGAATACTCTTTCCTTATAGCGCAAGCCTAGCGCATAGCTCTTGGTGTCAGTACACGGTCCGCTGAGCTTAATCTTGACATCCCCTGCGATGACTTCGCCGGGAACCATGTCAGGTGCTCTCACCCAGGCACGTGCCTGGCACTGAGACGGTACAATCGTTTGATTCTGGAGAGGGTGAGTCAGTAAATGCAGCGACATTAGTCGCCAAGACAAGCACGAGGGATAACCAGCACAGCATTGCCGGGGAACAGTATATCGCGATCAAGAAAAACAGGACATCATGTCCAGATTGTCCAGCCTTTATAGTGAATGACAGCGTCTCTTTGAGAGGACGCGTGGGGCGAAAAGGGACGAAAATATCTACTGGTGACAGTATGGTGAAGATGCTGGCAAGGCACTGCGGTGACTTACCTCCAGCAAACATGCTCCACAAGAAGCTTTGTCATCATCAACAAATACCTTGCCCAAAGTCTGGCCCTCACTCCTCCAGTTGCTGTATGCCAGCGAACGGGCGATTCTGGATACGGAGGTGGTGTTTCCTTGCTATCCTAAAACTCCGTGGCCAAGGTTTCGGATGTCGCTAGCATCCCGTGAGTCCTCGTGTCACTTGTGCCTTCAACATAGTAGACTCTCTTGAAAGGCGCATCAATAATAGGGAGCATAGTAAGCCAAGAAAACCTGTTATTGATTGGATTCCAAAAGCTGTGGACTAATAATAGTCGTTGTGACAGCACACACTAGGTCCGTTTCGCAGGTCGAAGTCACTTGTAATCAACGATATAGCCGTCTTCTTTACAATATAATCCTAGTACTAACATGTCAATTTGATGCGTTGATGTAGGATATTAATAATTATTTCTGCTCTTTTCAGGAACGATGGTAGATGACGCACAGTAGCTCTGTCTGCAGAGCAGACGGTCCGAACCGACGTGGCAGACTTTCACTGCTATGAACTCTGTGTTTTTACATCACCGTCCGTCGTACCATCGCCGCTATATGATTCCACATTCATATCATTCAATCCAAGATCCTCATTCTGTTGCCACGTTCGCTCGTATGCGACGACCTCCATATTCGGATCTGGATCAGGTGCATACAAATTCTGCACGTATGAGTTCGCTAGAGGGTCATCCAGTATCAAGGTGAATGGTATCTCGGCGTTCTTGACCTTAGCAATCATCAATATCAAAACGAGAGTCGCGCGATGGTAGGAGAACACACCTGCTTAAGCTTTCTCAAGAATTCCTGGAACGCAGCTCTATCGTCAACATCTGCGACCCCAGAGTCTCCCGTGTTAAATACTTTCTCGGTGAGTTCCTCGTATACCTGATCTAAAATGCCTTCCAAAGTTGTGAAACGTCCACCTAGTGTGCCGGGGTGAAGAGCGAGATCTATCTCCGGTATGCTAAGGCCGCTCGTGTCGCTCTACAGGACACTCTTAGGTCAAAGAGCTCGGGGAAAAAAGGAAGTACTTACTTTAAGTATGTCGCGGCTCAGGTCGTCTCTATCTTCCACCTTTAATGTGATCTTCTTGCCAAGCTCAGAAATTGCAGCCCCTGACTTAATCTCATTATCCCGATATCCGCAGTTGTCGCAGTTAGTTGACATTATAAGAGTGTCCTGTCAGTAGGATTGTTAGACATGAAGATTGTGCGTGCCTTCGATACGAACCTTAAAATAAGGGATAGAAACTTTCTTCATGCGCGTGACAAGAGGCCGGCTGCAGCGCGAACAGATACCAGGGAACTCGAACACTTCCTCGTCCGGACCCCCAGGTTGTTGCTGTTCTGTCTCATCTACCGCATTTTCTTCCTTGTCTTCTGCAGGGGGTGCCAATCCAAGCTGCCGATTCTGCTCGAGCGATCGCTCGTATGTGCGCATGTTCCATTTTAGATCAGACATGCTGCCCACAAACTCAAGGAACGAATTCCCAGATGGATCGTCAAGAGTAATAGTGATCGCACGTGCAACTGGATCCTCTTTCGAAAGGTCTCTCTTCTCAAGCTTGTCCTTTCCTTCTACATCTTCCTCTTCGTCATCAGCAATGATCTCCTTGAGGCCATCGATAATTTCCTGGATCTTAGCGTATGCGTTCTCATCTTGGATGCGCCTGAGTGGCTGCTGTACATTGAGATCCGCAACAATGTCCCTGAGAAGACCCTCGACAGTTGTAAGCTGCCCACGGGAAGGCGGAAGGACCAGCTGAAATTCAGGGATATTGATCGCACAAGACTCTGAGCGGATGAGCTGGCGGTCAAGGTCACTGCGATTAAGGATTTTGACTGTGTACATAGCGCCTTCAGCTGTCTCAAAGATTTCATGTTAGGAGGTACGAGCAACAAGATGAAACGAGTGCGTACGTCTAATCTTCCCCGCCGACTGAATCTCGTTATTTGAATGGCCACAATGTTCGCATCGGAAGCTCATCACGATAACTTCCCGGAAGAATGGGATGGACGTGAGCATCATTCGCGTTACTCCCTGATTGATGTGAATATTCAATTTCACCAGCAATGAGAATGTTTGCGAACGCACCTGCTCCCCACACTGCATACAAAGAGACTCGATCTCCTCCATCGGTTTAGCGCTGATATCTTCTTCATCTCCGGCATTGGTTTTATCGACAACGTCTGCGATCGAAGGGAAGAATTCGGGGTTTTCTTCAGTTTGAGCCATGTGCCGGTTAGATGGTGGAAATGATAGCAACGAAATTCATCTCCTGCAGTCAGACCAAATTGGAAGTTAGACTTTGTCGTTCATTGATTCTGACTAATGTCAATGATCACACACCTGTTCAAATAAGGATGACAACCTGCATGACTCGCGCGCGCCACGGAATATCCGAGATTTTCTTATTACTGCATAACTAGTGGTCCTTGAATTGAAATTTACACAGCGAATGGCTAGGATAACCATCTGGCGTCCCTACAACTCGAATCCGTCCATATCTCTCTCGTGCTGGCCTTCAACTTCACCGGTCACTGATGCTTCGTTGGATCGGTATCCCCAACATACATGGGCTGCTCCATGCAACCGAAGTAAAAGTTAGGAAGCCCTCGACCTCCTTCAGACTCATGAACGGCTGCGCAATTGGTGCGAGAAGATTGCATTCCTCGTCGTCAATGGAACGGAGGTCTACGATAAGTATCTGACACATCGATAAATGCTGGTTGACGAGCTTCGTTTGACAAAGCAGTGAAAACAGCATATTGGAATGAATGATATCGGCGACGAACTTATATGGGAGATAACCAGGGCATTCGTCAAAATTGGTTTCATCCATCCTGTCTGCTGCTCCCATGGCTCTGATGGATCCGGCTTGATATGGAGATGCAGATTGACACGATATCCCAGTTTCCGATAGTGTGTTGATTCTTGAAAATGCACGAACAGCATCGTGACCCACATGGAGGGATGATGAAAGCGGTTCAGAGTGGAAGGAATACGGCCTTCAAGTCTTGTAAATTTGATCTCTGCATGCCATATGCAAAGCCACACACTTTGATAAAGGTAAGCTCCTTCAGAAAAAGACAGCTCAGCCGTGTAGTTGCTCCATAACCAATCGCCCCATGGCTGCGAGTTCCAACAGATGCGGGTGTTAGAAACACGTTGATATTGGGTGGTGTTAATGTACGAGTACCATTCATGAGGAAAGCTATTTCTACGCTTATAAGTCTCTGGTAGTATATCGGATAGTACACCCGCCTGTCATCGCAAGATGGACGCGGGAAAGCGGGGTTCGATTCCCCGCCAGAGAGAATTTTTGGGCGTTTACTTGGGGAGTCTGAGCGAGTTTTTTATGCAACGCCACGTGCACATCTGCATGCAATACAAGCTAATTGTCCTCGCTTGTCTCGATAGAACGCAGACAGCGAGAATTTAGCCAGCAAATAAGGGACCCCGACGCGAGGACGCGGGGACCCCATGGATTCCGGAGACAAACGACTCCAAAACACTAAGTACGTATCGTACAATGCCAGAATACCAGCAAATAGAAGGAGGGAGGGTAGTATGTGGGAGGGAGATGAATTGGATGAAAATAATGATGTCGGAGTAAGATCAAGGATGAACTAAGAAACTTCGCGCTAAAAATACATGATAACATACCAAATCAAATAGTGGATGACTTTCCGCAGGCTCGAAATATTCTGATTAGAATATCATATCATAAATTTGACCGTATTAGGCAGGTGTGCCGCGATGCCGCTGTTCATTTCCCGTCAATTTGCAAACATGTGTCACCTACCCCCCCCTAATAAACCTTAATCTATTGGGGGGGGGGGGGGGTACCCCCCCCCCCCCAATAGATTTTGCAGACTAAAATAAACGACTTCCATCCATTTTCGGTCACTAACGCCAGCAATATCCGCTGACATAATCCGCCTTGCTCGACATGCATTACAACACCTTGCGCAGTGATACCAAGCTACGTTCTCAACCTTTCATCCATTGTGCTAATATCTATCTCCTGGCTCTATTTAGATGACACCCTGTGCTCAGAATGACAAACTCGATTGTCTATGTGCAGTAATGAACTTCCTATCCTCCGGTGCCTCCAATCTTGCTCGATTCATCCTAGCGCCTGTCTCCAACCAATCCTTGCCCTATGTCAACGAAAATTTCCTTACAATGCCTCAATATGGATTTGGCACGTGCTCCTAGTCTGTCTGTTTTGCCTTCGCGCGCTCGTTGCACTGTTACCAGCCTGTCCATCCCAGGGTCGTCGAGTTTTTTTTTTACTATGAATATCCCCACCCCTTGTGGCTGACAGCTCAACAAAGACTTCAGCAGCTAGGATGCGAGCTCTTTCATCATTGTCGAAAAGGTCTGCCTCGTCTTCATTAAGGAGTCTGATGTACTGGACTGCAGGACTGTCCATCTGGACTAAATCTATTGCTTGAGCGTGCGGGGGATTATTCTAGTATAGATTAACATATCTTCGTTATTGGTAATGTTTTTGAGACTCCGAAATATTCTATTCTGGATTATTTTGCCCATGGAAAGTCATCCAGTAGCAAAAGGACTAGACCTCGTTCCAGACCCATCGTGAATTGCACGGCCATTAAAAACTAGAGCGTGAAGCAATGCAGGATTCTTTCGAATATAAATATGAAAACCATCAGAAGACCATCAACCCATTGCTTGTATACGTTCTGCTGATACTCCTGACGCTGCCAGGGATGTCGCACCACCTGCACGCAATGAATGGCCCGATATTGAACCAGGAAACAATGCGCGAAGTTTGCGGATAAACCAGCTTCGCGTAGGCACGGAGCCATTTGCGCGAAGCCAGAGAAAGCTGTTAAAAGGAAATAGGGAGTCGCGAGAGGCAAGATAAGACACAAAGGCAGACTGTGGGTCCGCTTCATTCGAACGCTGTATAACAATGGTGTTTCCTTCGAAACCCACGTCTGTCTTGTTGGTCGGCAAATTGAAAGAGTGATGGTTTGTGGAGAGGATAAGTGAAGTGTGTAGGATGAGCTTGGAGTGATCCTGGAGTGCAGGATTATCCGGCCAAACTAGTTCACCTAAACGCATAAGCCCGTAAAAACCGTCAAGCAACTGAGCAGAAAAGAGTAGGTCGTCATGGGACGGCGTTGTTGGTAATGCTTCAAGAGCAGAAGAGAGGTCTGCATGAGATAGAGGAAGTTTTCGTTTCACAGCTACCCCAAAACGACGCTTAGCTCCTCGAAGGGTCTGTGCAACAAGATGTGAACGGCGATTAGCCCTGACATGAGGATAGTATTCTTCCATCAGACTACACACACCTGATAAATAGTTGTCCACAGAGCGAGGGCTAATGTGCGCCGACATGAAAGTGACAAACAATGATAGAGTGTCGACAGTCGGATCAAGGGATAAATGATGAATATCGCAAAAATTGACGTAGGAATTGAGAGCCGACGAGTAGGTTTGATTAGTGGAACGGTCTAATGCTAGACCAAGGTTGATGGAACGTTCATAGATGAGATGTTCCATTGACCAAGCAGCCCGAATGGGCTGCTTAGTCATTGAAGACCGAACATTCATTTTTGCACTCCCCCCAACACATTTCGAGGGGGTTCAAATGATAGGACTCGAAGGCCCGGACTAACACGACAAGCATCTGCTGCGTGCCATCGAGATAAATGATCAGCAACCACATTTTGTTCACCTGAGACATGGAAAACTCAGAAGTCGATCTGAAAAGCTAGAACAACCTCAACAGTATCCATCAGGAGCCGGTTATAGCCTGAAGACCTGCTAAAGAATTAAACATGAAGACTGTGTTCAAGCTATCAGTGAAAACCGCGAGTCTACCATCAGGTGGTACCCGAGTGACAGCGTCATGAATAGCTGAAGAGACACAAAGAGATTCATAGAAGAATATGTCTTCCACAGGTGATTGAGACGGAAGGGGTGATTGGAAGCCAAGATTAAGCGCCGGGTACCAGAAACCAAGTCCAGTGCTGGAAGCGTCGCAGAAAAATTGAACCACATTATTTGGTAGCGAGTCAAGGTTCCAGGACACTGATTTGAAGAAGAAGATCCCATTAGAACATTCCAAGTGAAAAGCAGCCCAGAGAAGTTCTTCGACAATACTTCAGTTGATCCACAACAACCCTTTCGAGTTAGTTTTGCCTCGAGTCTTCTCATAGACAGCTGCAAGCCCTGGTCGCAGCAGGGGACATACATTCAACGCCCAATTTAAAGACCCAGCAATATGCTTGAAATCCTTCAAAGACCTCTTCCATTTATGCTTGGCAAAATCCTTTAGTTCTTGCACCAAAGCAGCCTTCGACTCGACCTTGAGAGAAACACACATAGAGTTTGGATTAACGTCAAAGCCGATAACAGGGAGAGGTGATCCAAAGATTTGTTTTCGTTCTTCATGAGGGATTCCTAGCTCATCCCAAAGAAGCAGGAGCGACACCATATCTCGAGGTAACATCTTGCAATATTTCCCATAAAATGCCATATCTTCGATCCTGGCAAAGGAAAAGGAGTCGTCAACATATAAGAAAGCTCGGGTGAGCCTGACAAAGACTGCGAGCCATATAACTAAGGACATGAAGGTGTGAAAGATGCGCTGAGATGCCCAGCCTCCAAAGACATTAGCACGATCTATTCGCCTTTGACCTTCGAAAGTAACAACTTGTTTTATTTGCCACAGCGGATGCATAGGCATGTGTTGATAGGCTTCAGACACATCAGCTTTCCAAATGTGAAGAGTATCATGAGGGTTAGATTGGCGATGAAGACGAAGAGCATCTCCAAGATCTTGAACGTTGTCAAGAGTTACTCCGGCGATGTCTTCTTTCGAAATCATAGAGTTAAGTGAGAAGTCACCAGCACTGTGGTTCGTGACAAGACGAAACTTGCCACCATCTTTTGGTACAGCGTGAATAGGCATGCTATACATTCCTGGCAATAGGTCAGGACCAAAATTGCGAGAATATCTTCCCACTGATTCCTCCTTGATGATTTGATCCCGCAGGAAGTTCCGTTCCTGATCCGAAGACGGAGAAGGTGAAGGAACGTCAAGAGTAGTCAGATAGACTCCATAGTGCGTATTAGCCCAAGGCCAAAACCCTTCACGAAGTCCTTGGCAAACAGATTTGATGAAAGCAGGATTAGGGTGATTAGTGAGGGTAAGGTGTTACGACAAACGGTCGTGTGCGACTAGGATAATCTAACAGCGACAACCACGACAGTGGTACCGAGTGCTGAGAGTCGTCGGCCTTTACAGACAAGCAAAGGTTGCGTACTCGAACGTAGCTCGTGGTGGTTAACGAGGGGTTACACTGAGATGATAGCAGGGTTTACAGACAGTGAGAGGCGTCACTGAAGGTACGAGTCGATGTCGAGCAGGTAGCTTTAGCGGGACAAGGAGTTCAAGGGTAAACCTAGTAAGATTAAAGTAAGGAGCGTCTACTTTAATCTTTGACCTTATATAAGGCTACTCGTCGTATCTAAGCTCAGCCTAAAGCTGGGTTCTAATCTGCTTATCTACATGTGTCAGAGATAGCGTCCATGAGGCGGGCTTCTATCGTAGATAGGATCCATGAGGTATCCTTCTATCATCTATCAGTCCTCGGGGCAGCATGAGGCTTGCCTTCTATCTGTACATGAGGCAGCACGAGGCTTGCCTTCTATCTTGATAACATTAATAGGTCTTCTAGACCTATGTCGTCATGTATCGTCACGTGCGGTCCAGACCGCTTATCTAAGCCGGCAGTTGCCGCTTATCGTCTATCGTCATCTGTCATCATCTGTTGTCACAGAGCCAGTGATGCTCCAGTATCGTCTATAGAGCTGGTGAGGCTCCGGTATCGTCTATAGCCGTGTGGGTGGCAGAGGGCTCTCTGCTGGCGGGGGACTCGTGCCATGTTACTGTAACCTAAGGAGTGTTTCAAACCTGTCAACATTGACAGGTGTTCGGACAGCAAAAAGGTCAGGTCGAGAGGCGATAGTATTCATTGCTGACAGATTAAGAAATTCAGAAGCAGGAGGACATGGCAAAGGGTCAGCAGTCTCTGTCCATCTTGCTGTCCCACTAAGAGCAGTACCGTCATCTCCCCAAATCATCCATCTCCGAAAACGTGGACCTTTAGCTATCTTTTCATTTAGCTCCCTTTGCCAGGGAACATTCAGTGCACTTGTGGGAGCCACGGCATTTACTGCAGACATGGAAGCGGATACATTTGGTAGGTGGCTTCTCACACGCCCTGCGGTTCCAGTTAAGACAAACCTCTCCCCTTGAGGACGAATCCTGACGTGACGATTTTCGTCCTCCACCTTGTGGCTTCCCAGAGACTTTGTCGGATGGGTTGGAGGAGAGGTGCTGGAGCTCTGAATAGGCAACCATTCCAAGGGAAGAAAGGTGGGAAGTTTCGAGACTCCGGAATTCTTGGAAGTCATCGAAGTGGAGGTACTTTCGTGCTTCAACCTCGAGCCGACATGCTCGATCGAAGTCAACGATTCGGGAGTGAATGCTGTAGTGGACATCCCGAAAAATTCAGGAAATGTAGCGTCTATATCCTCGGAGTTCTGCCTCCTTCCAAGGCATAATGAAGGCAAGGGCATCTTGCCACAAGTCAGTGGCGATACTCCAGTCTCCATAGGAACGGACATGATGGGTAGTGGTCGGTTGACTAAGGGAAATTTCGAAACCTTTCCCAAGAACTTGGGATTGTTTTGGGTCAATCGTCGTGGAATAGTGTCCCAACAAAACTTTGTCAAGATCTGGTGCTTGTCCCTCAAAGAGGAGGGTCCACTGTGACGATGGAAAGGACGGTGAAGGTTCAACGATACAGCGAGGCATGAACAATGCTCCTGGTTGTATCTATAAATGTTGTAAGGTCGCGCGTTGCCTAGTCTGCTATACTTGAGACGACAAGTGCGTTCGACCCTAAAGGGGAAGCGAGTGCAGCAAGGATCTAGAGGTATGCGCTGAAAGCGCTACTGGTTGGCCAATGCGAAGCACGGGAAAGCGCAGGTGCGCGCGAGGCGCGAGAATGCGCGAAGCGTGGGAATGCGCGAAGCGTGGGAATGCGCGCGTGTGTATGCGGAAACAAGAGAGAGTAAGAGTGAGTTTGCTTAGGTGATGATATGATGTAAGACAAGAGAAGGGAGATGCGAGGTGTAAACAAATAGATTTCTACTATGTTCTGCTAGGTAAATAGTGGGTAGTAACCAGTAAGTCCTCTGTCGTTCTGGTGGGAGAGTAAGTCTGTAAGTCATAGTATGTACTGCTGGCGCTTAAGTATGGCACCTAAGCGCTGTCATGCGGAGCCGAAGTGCTACCGAGTAAGGTATGTAAAGATATATGTAAGTAAGGGTCCATGATAAAAATAAAGATGGAATGATAAGCAAATGTGAGAAATGGAAATATATGCACTAGGGAACTTGGTGGACAGTGGATGGATGCTTCCGGATGGCTGGCGCTATAGGGCGCTCAAGCGCGGGAAAGCGCACGTGCATATACATCGTGAAGCGTGGGAAAGCTGCGCCTCATATAGAGATAGCTGTGGGTAGCACACAGAGTGATGCTACAAGTTCGTGCCATGTACTCCCCAGTGAAAACTGCCATATTGCACAATGAGAGGCATGAGTCTCTACAACGGACATCCTGGAGTGGTAGTAACTTGTCCACGATAATACTTTGAGTCTTCCGACCATTCTTCAAGACATTCAAGAGTAAGTTGTTGTGCTTTCTTTCTGGGGAGATATCAATAATTTCCTGGTTGCAACCAGGGATAGAATTGGAGACGTTCAGAGGTAAGCCTGCGACGCTTTCCCCTGAGAACGTATTCATCTCCTTTGTCAGATTTGTCACTCTCAACCTCTTCACTGGTTTCTCGTTGGCGTGATTTCTCTCTGAATCTCTCACGTCTTCCCAATCTCTCTTCCTCTTGAGCTCAGGATGAAAATGTTTCTTCGTGAACTTATCTTTCATGTGATCCAAGTCGTAACTCAGAAGGTTCTTTGACTCTATCAAGGAGGTCCAAGAAGTGACTGAACCCGCTCTTGAATTGGACTTGGGATAGAGATGACGAGGCCGAAACGGATTCTTGTAAGATCCTCTGAACTTCGAGTGCGGCATCACCTTTTTCGATAACGTCCCGTTTATAACGGTCGACAATGTCGAAACAGTCTCTAATGGCTTGTTGGTCGAATTGAATTCCCCTGACGGACAGATGGAGAGAATCTGAGATTGTTTAAGAGGAAGGAGGATTCGACATTAGGTGAGGAGGAGGATTCGACATTAGGAGAGGAAGATTCAGCATGACCTCAGACATGAGAAAACGTAGTTTCGATGATAATAAATATTGCGCAAATTCTGCTATACTATCGAGACGAGAAACTCGAGTGAGAAAAAGCCAACAGAATGGACAACAACAGCGTACCTAGCGAGACGAGAAACTCGAGTGAGAAAAGGCAGAGAGCCATTTCGGATTCGTCTCGCTAGACATAGACTGCTATCTCCACTAAAGGAGGTGGCGATGAGGATCGCGAACGGCAAGTTCGTCATGCCGAAATGCACAGGG
>NW_024541463.1:0-30106 GCF_016758755.1 Suillus discolor | reverse complement strand
AGGTAATAAATGCTGTTCGGATCGAAAAATTTACCTCTTGGAACGTTAAGTGCTACTATAGGAACTTTATTCTTAAAGTTCACCTTCAAAACCCAATCCTACCGGCATTGGCGCATTTGCTTAGCGTTTTATAGCAACATTCGCTCCGATAGTTGTTGTTGCGCGTCACGGTTATTACTGTCTGGAAGGAGATTGACTAAAAGGCGCCGAAGCACGCTTCAGAACAATGCTCCAGTCATGGAAGCGACCGATTGCTCTTCCTTCGCTCAGTTTCAGCTCACAGACTCATCGACTTACTTCAAAGATGCTTACTAACGCAGGTAAGATAGCCTGAGAGACCTCGGTCGCACAGTCTACTCAGCATTCCGTGGTAAGTCATCTTTGCAGCCGGAAATTCCTCGATCAGAGTCGTGCTTACCTCCCCGTCAGTGTTAGTTTTTCGACTCGGACTCATCAGGGGGTTCCACTATGGTCCTGGGCACCCGTAAGTTATGGTTGTCTATCAAGCTGAAGGTGGTGACACGGTTATTTACCCTGAACAGGATGAAACCAACTCTACAAACTCTTTCTGCAACAGTCATCTTCACGCTAATTACATGCCGCAGACATTGTGCTGAGCATTCTTGAGTTGTTCCGGTAAGGGCTTTTCAATTGCAGAGTCTAATCATGTCATGGTCCTGATGATCGGAACCCACCAGGTATCATACCAGAGTCCTTTACATTGATATTGATGTTCATCATGGCGATGGGGCAGAAGAAGCGTTCACAGATCGGGTCATGACGGCCAGTTTCCACAAATATGGCGAGTATTTTCCAGGAACTGGTGAATTGCGGGTAAGTGTCATCTTGTCTTGTTGATGGAATATTGTTGACACCTATCAGGACATAGGAATAGGCAAAGGAGGATATTACTTTCCCAACTTCCCATTGCGCGATGGATTCTCAGACGAAAACTATAAATTGGTGTTCGAACCTGTGAGTGATGTTTTCTTTTCCAGCTGGCGTCTACAAGTTTTCAATACAGGTGATTTGTGAGGTCATGGAATTGTATGACCCATCGGCTATTGTTCTTCAATTTGGAACGGACTCATTGTCGGCAAACTCGGCTGCCTAAACCTATCTATGTGAGGTATGACCAAAAGTGTCACCCTTGACTTGTTTGAACTTACATTCAGGGCATGCCAACCGTGTCAATTTGTGAAGTCCTTCAACAAGCCTCCATACTACTGGGTTGGCCTTTTTTCAGTGCAGTTCTCTCACCTCGTACTGACATGATCTAGAAATACCCGTGGATGAATACTACAAGTATTTTGGACCGGACTACATCAAATACAGGGGATATGAATGCACCGGAGTACCTGGAACGTGTCAAGAATATTGTACTCGAACATCTGCGACAGATTTGGGAAAGCCTCCCGGTATTCATATGACAGGTATGGATTTGGAGGGTATTTGGAAGGTGCTGGAATGTTCATCAAACTGCCAGATATTGCTCAAGCGATGCGGACATTGCTGGTGGAAGGAGGTTTGGTATCGGTGTGGGCATCTTGAGTTCGGGTGCTGCGGGCTTGACCCATGGCTGGTCCTAGTGCACACACCACGATGGTTCGCTCCGTGTTGAGCGGACATTTGCCGATGGAAGTCGACACTCCAACGACCACAGAAAGTGGGCCTACACCTATTGAACCGGTCGTTGCCAATGGCACGACAGGAGTCATTACTCGGGCGATAAGTCGCCAAAAACAAACGATGCTACGTGCACAAGTGTAGAAAGTTGATGATTTGCTTCGACTGACCGCTTATTATCATTGCTGTCGTTATGTTGCCAATATATTAGTCGAATACCAGGAAAACGCGCAGACAGTGCATGGGACGTATTGCCAATAGTTGACTGCTCACATCAGTGGTAAAAATACCAACTTCCTAATCTGTAGAACTCCAGTCTTTGTCATATGAAACGGAAACACTGTCTCCAACCCTTAGTAAAGCTAGCAATCAATCACCAGAGGTCTCAAGCATTAATCCGGAATGCTTCTCCTACGCTTTCCACTGCCGAGAACTCGCTTCTGACACCCGAGCAAGTTAAGCGCATTGAGCTGAACCGCCTCAAAGGTACATCAATAGTAATGTTGGTGCCCACATTCACTTACTGAGTCGTTAGTAGGAATGATAACTTTATTCTCACTGATCGCAATCATTACTAACAAGCCTTGCAGCATCGCATCTGTTTTGGCAATGTCGTGCACTTGACTGCAGTTGCCTTGTGTCAAATGCAAGGAAGTGAAAATCATTTGGATGCTGTCGTTGCTGTCGTGAAGGCCACCGATACTTACTTTTCTGATTATGAGAGTCGGGGAGACTTTAAAGCGAACATTTGGCTGGTCGACTCACTAACTGGTTGACAGAACATTATTTGTATAGATGGCAATGAAGTGACTACTACTTTAGGTTACAAGCAGCAACTCATTACCAAGGGCACTCCGCACGTTGTATGCCTGTCTTGCAAATTTCAGGGTTTCTGACACTAATCCAAAAACAGGCTCGACACGGGCTACTACAGATCACCAAAACGGGCTCGAGACAAACTACCAAGTAAGGCGAGTCTCTTCTACTTATTCGAGAACAACTCATGAGAGATTTTCACGTGATCACAAGGTTGTTAGAGCTTTCGGCAAGTATATAAGACGGCCTCGCAGGTTGAACTCTTTCGTTCACCCCACTTCAAATCTCTGGCATGTCGTCTGAGAATGCACCTTCTTCGAACACATCCCTTTGTGTCCAAACATCCCCTCATGCTAGGGCAAAGCGCAAGATTGCTGCCCTCATGGAGGAGGTCGAAATTTTGAAGCAAGATAAAGCGACAAAGCAAAGGTGCGCACCTCCTTTCTCAACCACTGAAAGCAGTTTCAGTGTCTCATTGTCACTAGGAAGACGACCTATTACGTTTCACAGGGACGAGCGATTTGCCAGATGGTGGTCCTTTACACTCCCATAGAGGATCTCATTGCCGAAAATGACCGGCATTGTGAAGAAAATGCAGACAGCGACGCCACTCCGGAGTGAGTAGTATCATTGTTCATATCCTCATGTTTGTTTACGAAAAGGAACAGCCAAAACCGCCTCCAATGTGGCTATATTGAATTCATTAAAGTATTGCCGTGGCTTCATGAAAAATTGTCATGTCTTGACCATGAAGAGTTGGAAGACATGCTCAGAAAGGTACTTTCCGACACCAGTTTGTTCACTTCTTGCTCATTTTCCATTTAGCTCAAGCAGGGCGCGGATTCAGCTCATGGTGACGACACTGGAACTCTCAAAGAGCTCGTGGTGTCATGGGTAAATATTGAGTGTAATGCGACTCCCCTCATCAGAGCGGACAACAAACATCATCGGGGTTTTGTGCACGATACATGCGGTCAATTACTTTGCCCAGCGGAATGGCGCTGGGGAGATCCGATGTAAGTGATGGTCTTCGTCGCTCACATCTCACTAATATTCCGAGTCCAGCGTCAGGGCTGGCATTCACGACCATACAATTTCCTTCATCGTGTCTGAGAATTCATGGCCGGCATTCATGTACGAAGACTACCAAGCTGACGCCAAGAATCTTGAACGTGGTCTCTTCAAGTCGAAGCTGTTGGTTATGGTGAGTAACTTGATTTTTCCAACTGATTCGCATCTCATCGCATCGCAGGGGTTCAAAGCTATCTTTACCTCTCTGTCCTCTGCCAACGAAGTGGATGGCGACGGCGACGGCGCCAATATCATCGAGAACGACCGTCGTGCCAGGAGACAATCAGATCAGGCTAAAGTGAAAACGTGTGTGGCTTCTATCATAGGTATGAGGAAAGTCACTCCTCATGCGATCGCTTATGCAACTTGCCAAGTAATCATCAATGCTCGTCCCTGACTGTAAGGCTGAAATTTATTTTTGCAGATCCGTTTTGCACTCTCTAATATCACGTCTTGGCGCGCTGTAGACAGTGATTTCGATTATCAAATTTTCTGGGACAACATCGTGGATTTCTTCGAGGACGCCCCGGGTCCAGCGGCACGAGCCAGAGTTAGAGAGCTCCTTGAATGGTGGACTAGGTCAGTCATCGATCGTCAGTAACTCACTTGCATCGCTAATACCCTGTGCAGAAAAGTTTTCGGCAGAAATCATCGGGAAGACTTGACGATGGACATTGTTTCCCGGATGTCTGTGAGCGCACTTGCTGTGCAGAGACAAGAGATGGAAGATGCCATGTTTGACTCCGAATAGCTACTTAATATTTTCACTTGCTTTTTCCGCTGTCCTTCAAGGATCTATAATCATCATGTCGACTACTCTTTGCTGCACTGCATTCAGTGCAGTCCTACATTTACACTGTACCATATGCTACTAATATTATTAATATCAAAACATTTGTCTTTGAATCCATATATCTGACAGTGCGTCGCGAGCTGTCAATAAGTCTCTTCTGCTCGTTTAATTAGCTATGACAAGACACTTTCGTAAGTGGTGATTTTAACAAATAAATTTGTTTTGTAGATGACTAGACAAAAATGTGCGGTATTGCCCATCAGTTTCCAAAAGTTTTTATTTCTGTAAATGCATGAGACGTTCAGGCTATACTGTGATAATGATACATTATAAAACTAGTAATGTCAGTGTGAGGGTAATACATGAATCATTGAACTACCGAGAATTACTAGGACGTATAGCAGTGATGTATCAGTGGAGGATCCTAACCAAGCAGCTGCCAGTCCAGCTTCTTGGCTTCCATCAAGCTTAGTCAAGCACGTACCTTGCTTCCTTTTATTTTTATCCTGTCTTCCTATGCATCTTTTAATTTGTCAGCACCTATTTTCAGTTATACTGGTGCCGGGTCATGCAGCCCACCAGATAATCTATTTTTATCCTATCTCCTATGCATCTTTTATTTGTCAGCACCTATTTTCAGTTATACTGGTGCTGGGTCATGCAGCCCGCCTCCTCGTTCATTCAAAATCTTCAAATCCCACCTAGTCACCACTCCCTTTATCTTAGACGTCTGTTGGTTTAGTGTTTCACACACCATAATTCCTTTAGATATTTCTCTACAAAAAATATTGTCATATTAGCGCTTATTGATTCCTCAGGTGACTCGAACATGTTCAAATTTCGTGAGTAGGTACTATCCTGCCCTCCCAATGGCTCCACTATGCTTGTGTACCACCCCCGAGCTAGTAACGCTCGGCCCAGCCCAACCTTAAAGAATGTGTGACCTAAGATCTATGTATAGAGATCCGAGTCAGTGATGTATCAGTTGAACTCAAACGCTGCAGAAATTCGACTAAGTCCACCAAGTCAAAAGTCAATACTTCGAGTCGGCTGCGAGCTTGGGCAGTTCAGTCCTTATTATGGGTTTTCCATTCATACAGAATTAGATGACAGACTCAGAATGAGGCATTGAGGCATTAACACGACGGACTCAAGCAATACATACAATGTAGTACACGAGGAAGCCGATTATGGTATACTAACGACCGAAAGAGATGAAAGGATGAGCTACTGTGAGAGGTGAATGAAGAAACAAATGTTGGAGTGTCACTAAGAGGGCTGTTGCCGGGCATATTGTAGTACTGGGAAAAGAGCAGCTATGAATGAACACGAAAGAATTTACCTAAGTTGTACCTATGGCATTGGCAGCAGCCGCCCGGGATGACTGGAAGCGTTGTCGTTTACCTCGGCCTCCCTCGATGGGCTGCGAGTTCTCAGTGGGTAGGACCACTGCACCCTCCCTCTTCTGACGCTTTGCAGAGACTGTCTCATTGCTCTTTGTGGACTTGTGTTCAGCAGCCTTCGTTGTCGCTGGTAACACCCCACCAACTGTGGCGGGTGGAGAAGGAGTGGCCATAATAGGTTCCATGGTGGGAGGTTCAGGCACAACTGAAGATGGTTGCACAGAAGGGATTTCTACCGAAGTTGGAGAATGCGCGAGAGTAGAAGTTGCCATGGGAGCAAAGGGATTGTTGTTTGGGGCAGAAGCATAAGAATTGGCAGTTGCAGTTTTTGTGAGAACGGATGATATATGGCGAAGACGAGGAGGAGACGCTTGGCTCTGCAAAGTTGTGAGGGTGTTGTCAGAGTCGTGTCCCAAGGGACCAGCAGAATTAAGGTCTCCCAATCTCGAGGTGGAAGTTAGAGGAGATAATCTCGAAGAAGCAAACCAATCCATTCCAGAGGAAGTGGACGAAAACTCCATTGGAGAAGAGGGAGGTAACAGAGATGGCGGCTTGTAGTTGGGCGGCATCGGTAGGATTGTACTGTTGAAGTCTAGATCAACGTCGTCATCTTGAAGATCGGGGGGATCAAATTGGAAAAAGTTGTAAGCGGATTGCAACCGGGATGGTACTGACGCCATGAATGGTGTATCGGTAGTGAGCGATGTATCGGGTGAGACAGTAGCAAGTGATGTATCGGGTGAGACAGTGGCAAGTGATGTATCAGGTGTGGAAGAGGATGCGGAAGAGATGGTAGCGAGTGATATATCAGCTGTGACGGAGTTATGGGAGTTATGGGCTGGCAGTGCCTGTGTGTCTGATATATCAGCTGTGACGGAGTTATGGGAGTTATGGGAGTTATGGGCTGGCAGTGCCTGTGTGTCTGGCAGTGATGTATCATTCTGGTCAGGCGTAGTGGTTCCCTTTGATAATAATAATGCAGTGTCGGCTACATCTTGATCAGCTTCAAACAGAGACGCCAACCATTAGACGACTCACAAAATGCTCGAGATGCAAACTCAAAGTAAGGCACCATGATACTCTCCTCGAATTTCGGATATGCTTGATTGAACCGATTGCCAGCAAGGGTCGTTCCAATATGCAGGCTACTGACATCGAGTTTGCTGGCGTTCGCAGGGTCAGGACCAGCTAGTAAGACGCTGAATGTCCATCCCGTCGAATCGTGTAACTTGGTGAAAAACATGGACAGTATTTCTGTAAGTCTGCATATAACCCTGCCTACCATCAGTGATAATGAAGT
The DNA here is from genome assembly GCF_016758755.1 of Suillus discolor. Lineage (NCBI taxonomy): Eukaryota > Fungi > Basidiomycota > Agaricomycetes > Boletales > Suillaceae > Suillus > Suillus discolor. Next base: position 23,097 of record NW_024541463.1, on the reverse strand, counting down.
GAGATAGTCAGCGTCACTCACAACTCCTTCGGCACCTCCTTCTTGTCAGGTATGGCTTCTTTCTCTTTCTCCCTCTTTTCCTTCATCTCTTGGGCCAATTTCGTGACCTCTTCCTTCACCTGCACACTTTCGTTCTCCCAGCAGGATGCTAGTTGTTTGCAGACAACCTGAATCACCCGCTTTTTGGGTTCAGGTGCATCAACTGCGTTCTTCATGGCATCGAGTTCCTCCTTGACTGCAGGCTGGACACGCGATGAGTAATACTTCTTGGCATAAACCTCTGTTGCATTGAGGGGGCGTGATTTCTTTTTGCCTGACTTGATGGTGATATCGCCAATCAGCTTGCTGACGATGGTATTCCCAGCGGTGTTTGCCCGGCGGCCTATCTTCGAATTACCAAAGTCATTGCATAGTTTGACCATCAAACGCTAGTTTCATACGTGATTAGCCAATATTTCAATACATTAATTAGGATACAAATCTTACCGTCTGAAGGGCATCCCTTGCCTTAGCCATCTGCTCGAGTCTTGCGTTCTCATCAAGGGGCTCTAATGAGCCTTCCAGAGTGATTGGCCAACATTCTTCCCACTTCTCGAAAAAGGGGGGCCAGAAAGAGTTGTAGTTCCCTTTTTTTACACTCGAGAAAGCTTTCATGGTAGGTGAGCACAAAGGTTTGCTGCTCCTCCGAGAGCCAACTATGTGGTGCCATCTTAAATGACTACTCGTCAGTGTACTAACATCAAGGTAATCTACACGTACTTTTACTGATTTGTCGCGTCGCGTGAGATGCTCTAGATAAAAGTTAGACACAATGAAAAGGATCAGTCAGACGTGTACTGATTCCTTCAGCCACAGGCGCGATAAGTACTCCCAGAAATGGTTGTCCCATTGCGCCATGACCAGACCAATAGACTCGGAGATAGTACATGAGCATCTTCGCAGAAAGATTTGCGCATAGCGTGTTTCACACTGCAAGTTGCTGTCACCAATCAATAGTCCCATGGACATAGATAGAAGTGCATGGTACTAGTACTAGGTAGTAGGTACACTAGGCGGAGAACTTGTATTCCTGGTACCACAATTCACCCTCCATGAAGGCAACCGCTAGTTCACTGTCTCTGCCTTCCGCCAGACGCAACAAGATGTCTTCCACCATCCCTACGATTTCCCTCATGAATTTGCAGATGGCATCTGCAGCACGCCACTCATCACAAATACCACACATCTGAAGGATACCATCCAGTCCGCCGTTCGCTCTGTCAATAAAATTTTCGAAATTTTCAATAGCGTGTTCGAAGATAGATTTGTCTCCGCACCCAGTAGGATCTAAATCGGGGTCAGGCATAGTCTTGGAGTACTCGTCCATGAGGAGGTCAAAGAATCGTCGTGGAGATTTGATATGCGCCATGAAGTCGTCCTTGGCATACTTGACCGCAGCAATGCAGTCTTGTAAGGTTTCACTGTTGCTAATGTCAGTTACATTGAGATATGTAAGTCAAACCCGCACGACATTGGTTCATCTTCGTCATCCAAAGGATTGTTGACTGGACAAAGTTTTTTTTCTTTGCGTACCTGATGCCGCTTTGCTAGTATAGCCTCTCGACACCTGGAATTCTCGATTAAAGCGACTCAAAGACACCGTTGGTGTATTGCTTACTTTAGATAGTGTCGTCTACGCTTGTCTCTTGCAGCTTGTACTCTATCTTGATGAGTTCTATGAATAGTTGGGCGTACCATACTGAAGAGCAGTGAAAGTCAGAGGGAAGAACGCAGCATTTAAAACGAAGTACTCACATTTGTTTGGACCAAAACAATGAGTCTTTGATTTGCCAATGAAGCACATGCGCCGATGATGGTCGGACCATAACACATGGTGCATCGAGGGACCCGCTGCCTCAATGAAATGTTGATATACAGATACCTATGTGTATGAATCAGTGTGATATGTATTGCAGCGAGTACTTACAGGACCAAAACAACGAGTCTTCGATTTGACCATAACACATGGTGCATCAAGGGACCCGCTGCCTCAATGAAATGTTGATATACAGATACCTATGTGTATGAATCAGTATGATATGCATTGCAGCGAGTACTTACATTTGTTTAAACCAAACCTTTTTAATTGGTGAATGAAGCACCTGCGAGGATGTGCGAAGATGGTCGGACCATAACACAATCTTAAGACGTTGTGACTGAGAGAGACCTGCTAGCTAGGTAGAATGCTAGTGGAAAGATAAGTGTGAGTGTGATATGTGTTATGGTAGTGCTGCCTCGCGAGAAATATCATTCTGGACTTACCTAGTGTTCAAATGCCCAAGTCCCCCTAAGTTCTAGTAAAGTCAGTAACAAGATTGTCCTTGACAAAGGTTGAACCGATAATCAATCAACAGCAAGTAGTCGTGCAGATATTGTAACAAGACAGCTAAGCAGGATGACTTGTAGAGTGACATGGTCCTTCACCGAGAACCATTCAGCTAAGATACAGGCTTGCAATGGCGAGAATGATATGTTGTAGGATGCGGTAGGACCAAAACATATGGTAGGACCGAAACTTAGAATTAAGTGTTATTAATAGCTAGCCTATGGCACATGGGCTATTTTTGTGCGGGTTGTGCTTCCAAAGGTGTTCTGTTCAAATTTTCACTGTGCTCCTCTGCTTGCTCGAACAAATATAATAGCTTGGTATTGACAATTGCACAGTGTGACTACTAAGACTAGACTACCTGTGCCACCTCACCGCGTTCTATGGCGCGCTTCATAATCCCAATACCAAGCTCAAGAGATTCTGCCTTGTGATATATGGCGCATGAAACCCCGAGCACCTTGGGGCCAGTAGCATCCCTGTCCAAAATGAATTAGTGAATGAAATGAACGGAGCACGTCTAGACTTACCATCCTGAGAAGACCCCAATATAACGACCCCTCGTTATGTAGTACAGTGGGGCGGTGACTTCAATGGGCACATTGAAGTACGTGCCGTTGTGATACTGAAGGGTGGAATTATCAGCGAGGGACGTAGCTGCATTAGCAGCATCCTCATCGTCGGATGAGTCCCCGTCATTGAGCGTGAGGATGATGACGGGCTCATGCTCATGTCCTATGGCTGGGGCGGGGGCAGGAGCAGGAGGAGCTGCAATGATGGCAGGGGAATCATCTGGAGCAGATGTGGGATCTTCACTGCCCAAAGGAGCTGTGAGACTGGCAACAGGCCCTGCAACATTGTTAAAACAAAATTAGTAATAATAAATCAAAGAAACCAGGCGGATCCACCTTCGGTAACATTTGGACTGGTGCCAGCCTGCAACGCAGCTGATATTGCTGTCCTGTCGTCGAGACAAAGACCCTGCAAGATGCCAATGAGGCCATCCAGTCGAATGGACACCATAGTGTCCGTCTGACTGGAGGGAGATGGGCTTTGAGACATGTTAACGAGGCTGTATATTGAGTGGAGGAGGATGCGAAAAGTGAATGATACATTACTCACCGGGACAGGTATTTATGCAGCAAGTGCTCTCGTAATTTGATCCTCAAGAACTCATTGTAAGTCCATGGATATTGATCAGAGGAGGTGTGGTATTGACTTATGGAACGACTCGGACATGAAATCTCAGGCTGACTAAGCTCATGCGGATCAACAGTGACTCGGATTCACCATTGTTAACGCCATGATCAAGATCATGATCAGACTGCGGATCATTCACCTTGCCGTCATCCACGCCATGATCATAATTGAAGCCTTGATTTCTGTTTCGGACGCAGCTTATATGGTGTCTGCTGCAACAGGTGACCAGCTTGTTTCTACTCCGAGGACGGTGAGTTTTGTGCCCATTAGAATTATTACGTGGAGCATTTACCTCTTGAATTACACGTACAACTCTATGTTCTATTCCGAGCCCAGTGAGTCTTTATTCTCCTTGTCATTACATGGAGTATTTACTTACTGCTTGAAGTATCATGATTCTCCATGCTTCTTTTTGGCTTTGGAGTCTTGAACGCTGGCCCTGGTCGACGACTAGGTGTAATGTTGCAGGGACGCTCAGCCAAGAGTTCCCGGATTGAACGTACTCGTTTCATACCCTCCACCGCTAATACTCCACTGTTGCAGTTACGCACAGTAGGAATCACTACTCAGGGTCGCACTCAACTACATACACATTATGTTCCCGCTCCCTCTCTCTCCATTTTTGACTCCTCAGATGCTGGTTCTGACGCAGGCCCGTGGGATGGTTGGGATGAATTGTCCCTGGAACAAGAGGAACCACAAGAGATTGATTGTCGGCTTGACAAACGCAAACGCACTGCTGCGGTGAGTATCATCGGCCTACAATTATCACACAAATTAAACATCATATATCAGGATACACCATTGCTAGCATGGATCCCCGAGCGTCAGGCCTTCCTGGATGAAACCTTGCGCCTTGAAGGTCGTGGAAATGCAGGGATCTCATGTCGTTGTGGCCTTGCTGCACCCCTTTTCAGATGTCGTGATTGCTTCAGCACACAAATGTTTTGTCAAGAGTGCGTGCTTCAAAGTCACGCGAATAATTCTTTGCACAGGATTGACGTACGTACACATTTTTATTTGCTAATATTAAAGACTGACAGGTCCCTCTAAGATGTGGAACGACTTATTTTTCCAGCGCAGCACCCTGAAACAAATGGGTCTTCGTGTGCAGCTAGGACACGAGCCAGGCGAGACATGCTACAACCCTCGTCCCTCGGCTGGTGATGACTTCGTTGTCATCGACGTCCATGGTGTGCATGAGATCGCACTGGACTTTTGTGGCTGCGCAAGCGCTCAAATCCGCTACAAGCAGTTACTTCGCGCACGATGGTATCCAGCAACTACGTCGGATCCTCGGACTGCTGCAACCTTTACTCTACTGGAGCACTTCCACATCCTGTCTTTCGAGAGCAAGGTGTCAGCGTATGAGTTCTACCATTCACTAGCGAGACGAAACAACAACGCGGGCCTGTCGCACATACAAGTAAGTAGCCACAATGTATCAGTCCTGCGAGTTACTGACATGAGACTTAGGATCGTTACTCCGCATTCATGCGTATGATTCACGAATGGCGACATCTCAGGCAACTCCGTCGTGCAGGGAGAGGCCACGACCCTGCTGGCGCCAAGGCCACGACTGCAGGCAAATTAGCCGTGCTGTGTCCGGCATGCCCCCATCCTGGCAAGAATCTACCGCAAGACTGGCAGAATGTGCCATTATTGGTTAGGTATGTAAAAAAATAAATTCAGCGGCAATTACAACTGATGGGCTGATGTTATTTGTAATGTAGGTGGAAATACGCTCTATTCATTGCAATTGATGCCAACTTCCAGCTCAAACGCAAGGTAGTATCTTCGGATAATAGAGATCCCAGCCTGAACTCTGGGTGGGCTTATTTTGTCGAGGAGGCAGCGTACAAGTCATATTTGGCTGATCAAGCTGGCGCAAAGCAAGATGTAAGTAATATTGTGACATGCAACGTTTGACTAATAGTATCCCAGCGCAGTACATGTGTTAGTCATAATGCCATCAATATGGCAGACACGAAGTCTTCGCATGGCCTGGCGGCAACAGGCGTTGGCGCAGTCGATTGCGCCAGGCATGACATGAAACTTGCGAATGGGGTCGGTGACTTGCAGAAAGGCGAAAAGTGCGTTCAATTTTTATCTAATGTCATGAGCATCGCTGATAAATGGGATATATAGATACATTAACATGGATTATCTCGTGTTCTTGGCACTCCTGGCGTTCACGGTAACGATGATCAATATGTCTTACGACATCGCATGCCAGTGGCATAAAAATCTTTGGACATGTATGGAAGCTATGCCGCCGAGGTTACACATTTCTCATACTTCCATGACCGTCCGGTTTTTTGTTCCCAAATTCCATCTGAAAGCGCACATTGACCAATGTCAATGAAACTTCTCCTTCAACTGGTCAAAACACGTGGGACGAACCGATGGCGAGGCTCCTGAGTGCGGATGGTCCAATATAAACCGGGTCGCGACGAGCACAAAGGAAATGGGTCCGGGATCGTGTCGTGATACCCTCGATGATCACTTCGGGGATTGGAACTGGAAGAAAGTTACGGCACTAGGTCTGTATTGTTTATCTGTTGGAATATTTTGGGCTTATTCGTTAATAGGCCGGACTCTCTTGCGCAAGATCAGTGACGCTGTTAAGTGGAAGAGGGAGCATGGGGAAGGACTGGCGGAGCTAGAGAGGACCATTCAGCCTATGCTCATCCTTCAGTGGAGGAAAGAGGTCGAGGCTTGGGAGGAGGATGGCTCTCAATGTAATCCATTTGAGAGCCGATATGTGTTACGACAAACGGTCGTGTGCGACTAGGATAATCTAACAGCGACAACCACGACAGTGGTACCGAGTGCTGAGAGTCGTCGGCCTTTACAGACAAGCAAAGGTTGCATACTCGAACGTAGCTCGTGGTGGTTAACGAGGGGTTACGCCGAGATGATAGCGGTTTACAGACAGTGAAAGGCGTCACTGAAGGTACGAGTCGATGTCGAGCAGGTAGCTTTAGCGGGACAAGGAGTTCAAGGGTAAACCTAGTTGATTAGACTAGTTTCTGGGTTGTACCTAGTAAGATTAAAGTAAGGAACGTCTACTTTAATCTTCAACCTTATATAAGGCTACTCTATCGTATCTAAGCTCAGCTCGAAGCTGGGTTCTAATCTGCTTATCTACTCGAGTCAGAGATAGCGTCCATGAGGCGGGCTTCTATCGTAGATAGCGTCCATGCGGTACGCTTCCATCAGAGATAGGATCCACGTGGTATCCTTCTATCTGTACATGAGGCAACACGAGGCTTGCCTTCTATCTTGATAACATAAATAGGTCTTCAGACCTATGTCATCATGTCATGTCACGTGCGGTCCAGACCGCTTATCTAAGCCGGCAGTTGCCGCTTATTGTCTATTATCATCTATCATCATCTGTCATCTATAGAGCTGGTGAGGCTCCGGTATCGTCTATAGCCGTGCGGTGGCAGAGGGCTGTCTGCTGGCGGGGGACTCGTGCCATGTTCTGTAACAATATGCTCGTGAGTAATGGTATTTCTTTAGAGTTCACAAATTAATGTCTCCCAGCTATCACACAAGCCGCAGTGCGTCTACGGCTCGCTGAGCTTGAAGCCGACGAACTTCAGGCTGGGACCAACGTCTCCCTACATACCAACATTTCTCCAACTAGATTAATCACCACCGGCATTGACCTCCAAGACCAACAGTGAGTATTTCTGTTCAACCAAGCAAGTTCACCGCAGTAACGAAGAACTCAACAAGACAGCACTTGAAGACTGATATGGCCAATGCGTCTCTTCACCCCACGGACAAGCAGAAGACTGCTATGCAGACCTGTGTCACTGCCCTTCAACGTCGGCTGGATGCTTGGGCTCATGTCCAGGAGTTATATATGCCCATCGTGTCCCAGTTTCGTCAACGATCTTCAGAAGCTGGCGTGACGAATACGATGCCGCTCAAGCCCGAGAGCTTTAAGCTGTGGCTCCCGTCTGAGCTCCAACCAACAGTATCATGTGACAAGAAGCTGGCTGCACACGAATGGGACCTACGGCACACACAGGCACAGGATGCTCTCAACGAGGTCTGTTCACATCTCCGGCTTCGGTCTCATATGTATATCTATAAAGATAGAAATGTGCGCGGTCAGGCAGCTTCTACCCATGCACAGGCCCTCATCGAAGGCGTGGAGATGAGAAAATGGGCTAGTGTTGACAAGTATCGACGTGCACGTAACGCTCTGTTAGCTCTCGGCTATCGACTCGATAAGTCGGGCTGGGACATTTCCCTTCCACCACTCTTGGATTCAGATGTAAGACCTATGGGCGATATGGAGAGACAAGGCACTGGTACGATCTCTTGGATCTGGCTAGACTCACATGTGGACAATAGCAGCTCAGAAAATGAGCGCGTTCAGGATTGTGGGTCTACTAATTCTAGTTTGATATGGTATACTGATGACATCTCTTAGGCGTTCGAGTAGAGTGGTGCAAAGCACGCGCACGCGCAAACCGTTGGTCGGAAGAAGTTGAACTTCTCCTCGAGGAGATGCGGAGAGTTATAGTCTTCTTGAAGTGGCAGGCGGAGTGGTGGGGTGGAAGGCGTAGCTCTCGAGCCTCGGAGTCGGCGGCTGAACAAGAAGGGCTGGCTGCGTATGCATGTCGACAGGCTATGCTGCATCTATCCCTTGTCGCATCCTTTCAGGCCCTATGGAAAGATGTACCGAAGTTTGTAAGCACCGCCTTGGAGATCCCACCGGACAGTGAGGATGAACCTACCATCGACGTGCAGCCCCTGTTGTATAACTGATACATCACTCATGTACTTAACACTAGGCGTTAATATATTTATATCTTGCACTAAACATAGCTTGATCACTAGGAACGAGATCAGGATGACCAGGTACTGATGACTTAGGGATCTGTAAGATCAAGAATGCCAGGTACCAACAACATACAAGATCTGTAAGATCGAGAATCCCTTGCTTCATATTCTATGCTCAGTCTATTGGGGGACTTATTGGGGGACTGTGCAACCCTGTACATTGATGTATCACAGGTCCTACAGTGCAGAGTGATTCTTGTATTACCCTTAACTACATGTGCGAGTACTTGATACATTACTCCCCCAGCTACTTGTGAGACGTTCGTTGAATGATAAGGAAAAAACCGATGTGAAGCATGACTCACTGTTGTCAACTTGCGAGCCCAGGCACTGGGTCATAGAGGCACGACGTCTGTCGCAAGCGAAGCAATGTAACTGGTATGAGGCGAAATACATGAGATGTTCGTTGAATGATAAGGGAAACACCGATGGGAAGGATGACTCACTGCTGTCAACTCTGTAATCCTCTGGAAGGTATTTGCTTTCATTACACGTTGAAAAATTGTCCCATTAATGATGAAAGTTAGAATTTTCAAGTAGATGTCGTTAAAAGTCAAAGCGGAACAAAAGTTGATCTGTCGCTCACCTATTGAACGCATCCGCTGCTCCGCAAAGGCAACACTTTTTCGCACGGATCCCCAATCGATATCTAGCAGCTAACAATTAAACATTATCGCAGTGTCTTTCACCTTCACAAATCGCAACCTTCTTTCTTTTCCCTCTCAGCACCTGTCCATATTAAACTTGATGAACCTGAGCCCGTTTATGTTTTCTTCGACACATTCAAATGAAAGAGATCACTCAGCCAATATCGTTCCTCGGCTGGTGTGCTTTGAACCTGAGCTTGTTTATGTTTTCTTAGACACATTCAAATGAAAGGGATCACTTAGCCAATATCGTTCCTCAGCTGGTGCTTAGACACATTCAAATGAAAGATATCACTTAGCCAACATCGTTCCTCAGCTGGTGTGCTTTGAACCTGAGCCCGTTTATATTTTCTCAGACACATTCAAATGAAAGAGATCACTTAGCCAATATCGTTCCTCAGCTGGTGTGCTTTCAAATTGTTGTTTCCTCGACAATGCCAAATATTCCCATGTGAAGCGGTCAGCAGATATACGAAGATTGTTGTGACGCTGTATTATATATTGCTTTAGATGACCTTCTCATTTGTTCATCGGTTCTCTGATGACATCCTGTTCAGAGCTTGCTACGTCAATCGCTGTCTGCTTGACATCAATCTTGGCAGTCCACGGCTGTAGTTCTTTCTGCTTCGCTTCAATATGTGCGTAGAAGACTTGCGTTTTGTCTATTAGTCCATGATAAGAGTAGTATGAATCGTAGTGGGATTGGCATGGACGTACCCTTCAAGCATCCCTTCGAACACCTTCTCTTCCTTCTCCAAGTTCGTCTCGTGCTTCGCAATTTCGTGCTTCTTCGTCTTGATCTTGCCATCGGTGTCCTGGACTGTGTTATCGGCTTGCACAGCAGCAGAAATAGATGAGAAAACTCACGTCTGCCAACGCCTCCTTCAGCTTTTTCAGCTTTTTTGCCTTCGCGCTCGCATGCTTCCAAGTTCCGGGTGTTCCTCAAGACTCACGGATGGTTTTGCTGTCAGAACTATACATTGATCATGAGTCACAAAAGTTTGATTATTTGGTCCCAAACGCTAATTCTATATATTCAAAACAGGTCATTTGCCTAGCCATCTTTCATATTGGGCTGAGAGCGTCAGCATTCGACTCGTATCGCAGGGTATTTACTTGGTAGGAAGCGGCCTTATGGTGGCAGTCCAAACAACAATGTCCATGAACTGCATAGTGCCATGCTGTTGGTTTAGCGTCGTGCCCCATGAAGCGTACTCGTCTTCACTTTGGTCTTTCAAGGCCGGAAATTTGATGACTAGTGATTGTCGTAGATTGACATTGGCCCAACAGGTCCAAGCGATAGGTCGGACAAAATCTACCAGGGTGCAGGGCTTCCCATAAACATTGTTGGGATGTACAGACCCTCTCTGTCAGATGGTCAACACCAACATAATCATGATAAGCAGTGAATATGAAACTTACTTGAGGAAGGCAACATGTGAAACAATGAAATGTCGGGAGCAGCAAGTAGGATTTCCATAGTCGGAAGGCCGAGTTGCTAGATTGAAAGTGAGCGCAATCCTCCAGGCGGTGTTGACATGGTGCACCAGCAACCCAACAAGTTGCACACAGCAGCCCAGGCGAAAAAACCTTCTTGAATGAAAGCAGCTGCTGGTTCATGTACTGTCTCTGGTCGGCGGCCAAACTGGACATGATGTCCTGGAGACGATTGCTGCGGTTAGAAAGCTCGCTCTTGGTATTTGGGTCAAGAGGTTGTATGGGTGGCTGAGGAGGCACTGGTAGACGCATGGGAGGCGCAGCATGCTGGGGGCGCGTAGGAAACTGAGGGGGCCCAGGCTGCAGAGGGGGCGCTGGCAGTGGGGGTCGAGGGGGTGCAACCAGCCGGAGTTGGTGGAGTACAGAAGGAGGCTCTGGTGCTGGAAGCATAGCCAGAGATGGGTCATAGATACTCTGCGGAGTAGTGGTCAGAAGATCTAGAATGTTATGAGAGCATTAATAATACCTTGGCTACCATCATCTGACAGATATCACAAAGTTGCACCGTCACCATTTCAAGGCAGCTAGAAGCCCTGCCATCAAAGAACGACGACAAACCTAATCTCCTACACGCTGGTACGGACAACCATGAAGCCATCTCCGACACCCCGGTATCATCTTGACCTGCCTGTAAAGCCAAAGGCTTCTGCTTTGGGTCATGAAATACAAACGACCATCCTGGTTTGCCATCCCGGCATCCGCGACCAAATTCTTGCCCGTAATCCAGCATGTTGCTTGGCTTACGCAGGTGGACAATTGCTCGTATGTCCCGGATATCTAAGCCCGCAGAGAGTGCCGACGTAGTGTAGAGCACGCGGAGCGCGCCAACACCAACTTTGAAGCCGTCCAGGGTTTTCTTTTTTTCCTCGTCGGGCAGCTCTGAATGGTAAAATTCAGTGTTTGAGGCCTTGGCCATTGCCTGAGCAGTCGCCTTCGTTTGACAGAACACAAGTATTTTATCCGCTACCGGTAAATTCAGAAGCAAGCCCGCGAGCCACGCGAGGTAACTTTGCTCTCGCTTCTGGGCATCTCGAAAGCGCAGCGAGGAGGGAATGGCAAGCTGACCGGCCACAATGGTGAATGCATTGAATGAAATATCCTTCCTAGTAGTGTCACCGCGGATAATCTCAGTAGCACCGGAGAGCATCTGGAAATGTTGCAAGAATCGGGGGATGGTGGCGGGAGGCAGTGTTGCTGTACATGCAACAATTTGTAGGGGGAGTTGGCGCAGGCGGGGCATAAGCAGCAGACATGGTCTATAGCGCTTGGAGGTTAAGGCATAATGAGATTCTTCTATGACGATGCGGGAGAGAGCGCCTTTCTGAACACCTTCTCGGAGATAATCGAAAAACGATGGACATTCTAGCTGCTCCACAGAAACAAAGATGGTCCTGGCGTCATAAGTCTTTGTTCCAGGGCTCCAGGTCAAGGTGAGCAGGCCTTTGTCCTCAAAGCGAGCGCGAAGCTCATCCAATAAGGCCTTGAGAGGAACGATCACAACTGATGCAAGGTTTTTCTCCGCAATGCTGACTGCTGGCATCATATAAAGAAGGGTCTTTCCCTCCCCAGTGCCGAGGACAATGATTAGGTCCTTGAGCCTGGCACTGACAGCCTCCGAAGCACGGGCCTGCTCTATGGATTTAAAGGAAGCATTACGACCCATGAGGCACCGAAGTTCCTGAAAGCGCAGGGGGTTGATGGGAGGGGGACCTGCACAGAGCTCCTGAACTGGCTGAGAGGTTTGACGAAAGGTATATGCTGCAAAAGCGTCTGATATCGCTTTCACCACCAAGGGCGTTAGGGCAGATTGCAGAGGCGCGATAGCTAATTCCGATAGCATATGAACATCAACATCGATGGGAAGCGGCTTTTCCTGCGGGGAGTGGCCTGGCAGGGAGGTGGCAGGAGCAGCTGGAGGGAAGAGAAGGGCGTGATGAGCGCGGCTAAGAGCCACAAACTTTTGCAGGTGATCGCTTGAGACGGACTGGACATATGAGTGGTCAACCGCATACCCCCTTGCAACCTCCCCCTGGTGCCCACTCTGCTCGTCAAAGTAGTGTTCTAAGTCAAGATCAGATACAAGACGTTTGCAGTTCTTGCGCATGACGCCAATAAGAAGGTGCCGAATGTCGGCCAGGCCCATGGGATGACCCAGTCCACCCTCGGAGACTGGTCTACCGGTATGGGCGATAAGGATGTCGGAGAAGTCATCCGAGTCCCATGGCCCATGCAGCCCGTTAAACAGATGTTCTTCATATCCAGCGGAAGACTGAAAGTCTTGCCCATCGGAGCTGAGGTAGAGAGCGAGCACGGCTAAAGTCTTTGAGACAAAGGTCAGTTAGGGTTCGGACATGTGACAAAGGTGGTCAGAACCTTTGGGACGAACGTGAGGTACGCTATCATCAGCTGAGCAGCTTCTGGAGGCATGCTCCGAGAAATGACCCGCTCCTTCTCCTGGTTGGTCTGAGTTTTGTTATAGCGCGACACGAAGTTCAAATGGCCGGAGAACCAGTAGACGTTCCTAGGGTGAATGTTGGTGTTTTTCCAGGACATGATGGCAAGCTCGGTGCCTCGAGCAGGCTGTCCAGAGCCCAGATGATAGAGAAGAAAAAGCTTCTGAAGGCAGTCCTCGCAATCCTTCATCCAGCGCCTGACTTGGCCCTGGTGCCACACCACGCCGCTAGAGTTGTGCGACGCGACAAAACGCTTAGAGAAAGTCGACATCATTTCTTTCATCAACGCTGATCCATGCTCCCAGAACCGGTTCCTTCTGTCGGATAGAAATGAGTAGTCCTGATCAAGGCAACTCAAATCATCGTAAATGTGCTCCTGATCGATGTTCGGTAAAGCAGCCCCCAATAGCACAACTTCATACAGCTGAACCTTTGTCTCCTCCATGAGGATGCGGTACAGATTTACGACGTCGGCAATAGCAATAAGTCGTCCATCAAAACTGAGAGCGGAGCCTTCAAGATCTGCCCACATCATTCGGGGAAGCAGGGACGTGTTGGCAGTGACAAACGAGAGAAAATGTCCTATCTCCAGCAGGTCGCCAAAAAGATTCATGCAATCATCCCGGAGCCACCTGTGGACTTCTTCAATCAGACTGTTCGTCGAGTCAAGTCAGCCATCAGTCAAAGACAAGAGAGGGGTAACACGCACGCCTGTGGATTGTTCTCCAAAATCAAAGTGGGAGCGTTTTCGAACAACAGACAAATCTGATAGAAAGCCGCGGCTCTCAAACACCATCTCAACTCGCTCATAAATGGATTTATGTGGATGGGATCCAGTATTTGACCGGAAAGCTTGACGCAGCTGAAGATGAGAAAGAGCTTGCCTGGGCATTCAAGAGGCGTCGTAGGCGGATACAGTGTCGTTAGCAGTACCATTGCCAGCTCATGGGAAGCTGAATGAGCGGCCTGGCGTTCGTCCATGCTGATAAGAAGTTGCTTGCTACGGCGCTGTATATTGCTCGCCAGAGCTACCTTTCGAACCGTGGAGTTGCTGGCACGTTTGAGATGACCGTCCTTTGCTCGACATACAAATGCGATCAACTTGGCAAATGTTGCCACGTAGCGGTGGACCGTTTGCTTTCGCATCGGTGCTTTGAAGGGTCGATTATTGAGGTCATGGCTGGGTCATGGCACCATCAGCCAAGAATGAATGGATAGAGGGAAAAAACGCACAGAGATTTTGTGGTGTTGACAGCCCGCAGTATCCGAGTCTTTCGAAATGCATTCTCATCGGTCAGCAGCTTGATTATCTCGCCAAAATAACGCTGAAAACACGGCAGGATGCCGGTCAACTCGCCTTCATCTCTCTCAGGCATCTTTACCCACTCCACGATATCAGAAGGCGACTCATCCTTGATCACCTCCAGCCAGTTATACTTGGCCAGAAAAGGGTTCAGGTGAGCTCTGTCCATAGGCGGTCCCAAACGTCCCTTGTGCAGAACGCGGTGCTGCTCGTAGAAGGATTCCACCTGGTCGAGCAAATCTTGAGACCCTGGTGGAGCTGCATGTAGTGCAGGAGGAGAGTCAGGGACGACTACCGGGTACTTTATTTGCATGCTGGCATAAAGAGCCTGCACAGTGCAGCTCTTCCAATTGTTGCGAGTGAGATGACGGTTGTTGTGAGTTCGGATACGCTGCTCTGAGGTGGTGGCGAAGCAGCAGCCCTGAAACGTGCACATATATCCTTCTTGATAGGGGATCCCGGGAACAACGGGGCTGGCATTGTCCCAGTCCTCGAAGATGTCCGACTCATGAAGTTTGTAGGCCTCCAACGCCGAGATCTGTTCGGCGGTAAGCGCGGGCACGTCGTGATGCTTCTGTCGGTGGGAAGAGAGACATTTAGTGGAGATACCGATCTCACAAATTATGCATATAAGTAACCCGAGGGGTTTATATATGACGCAGGCAACCATATTCAGAAATGCCGAGGTGAAGATGGACGGGTGACCGTAGGGAATAGCAAATATGCCCTTGCTATCAGCAGGCTGCGGACCAAAGACTCGAATGTCGGCTGGGTCTGCGTCGAGAGTTGATTTAGCGTCTCGAACGCAGGAAGAAATATAAGTGACACTGACTCAGAACGGTCTCGATCCTTGCTGGTGCTGGCTTAGCCCCGGGATCAACCTTTGTGAATTGAGACGGAGGTGGCGCAGTGACCTCGAAGTTATCGTCTTCGTTTGGACTCTGTACCACGTGCTGTGCAAAGGCTGCCGTCGACAGCTGCCGATGAGAGGGTTGCAGGCCCCGATCAGCCGAGCCCTGAGTGCTCGACTCCACGATCAAATTGTTGGGATGAGTCCGTGTAACAGGGATGGCAGGAGGGGAGGATTCAGGAAAGGTGAGTGGAGTATACGAGTTTCTTAAAAATGATGACGAAGCCATTTCGTAGTCTTCATCTACAGGTGCCAGTAAAGAGTCGTCAATAACGTCCTCTTCATACATCTGGTCTTCAGTGTCCTCTTCCTCAGGCTCACTTTCTTCATCATCATCCTCGAGATCACTCTCTTGTTTAATTGCCTGCGTCCGAAAGTTAGATCGCCTACACCCCAAACTGCTGGCATGTACCCACACGTGTTTTGACCCACTTGGTCACCAAAACCATGTGGTTTAGAGTCTTCGTTCTCGTCCCATGATTGTAAATCTTTGCATAAGTCGCAAAAGCTTGAAGACACGCTGGGCATTGGAAAGTGCCATCGTCCCGGCGGGCAACAACAGCAGGTACGTTGGGATGCTCGAAGAACTTGAACCGGCAGTACGCCGAATGTAATTGCACACGATGAGATTCCAAATTGCTAACATCTATGCAGCAAATGCTACAATGACCGTTGCTCTCCGCCATCTTCGCAGGTAGATTGTTTGCGAACAAACGAAGTGGTGTCCCACGGTCGTGTCTTAAAAGCTTCAGGTCTCTTCAAGTTGGTAAGCATACCGTACGGCAGGTTGCGGCTGAGATCAATGAATGGGAGAAGGTTCTAAAAGGATTAAGCTAACATTGTGTAGAGAGTGAGTCTGATCTGGTACGGGCACGATGAAATATAGCGCTTGCGCCGTTGATTACTACTTATTTATTACCAATATTCGGCATCCATGAGGTGTTCGAAGTCCTACTGCTTAATAGGGATGGGCGTAGCTATTTTCCTGCCGCGGTCGTGACGCGGCACTGACACGGCACTGACGAGCCTTGACGCGGCACTAACGAGCCTTGACGAGGTTTGACGCGGCGTGACGCGCATGTGACGCGGCACTGACGCGGTATGTGCTATGGTTGACGCGGCACTGATAGTAGGCCTTGACGCGGCATAGAATGTGAATGTTGATATTAGTACAGAGACTGCGAAGATGTTTTGGAGAACTTGTCGTGGTGTGAGTGGTGCTTGACCCAGCCTACACGAGGCTTCTGGCAATGCCATGGTTGTGGCTTGAGTAGCTTGACGTGACGGTGGTGCAGAGTATAGAGAGTAGATTGAACTTGACAGGGTGACGTTGAAACTTGACGCAGTGAGACAACACTTGACACTGCATCTGAAAACCAACATAGATGAACGCATTAGAGGTAATACAACAATACAGGACTGACGTACTGACGTGCAAGATGCATACTGGTAGTGGGAACACAGAGGACAAGCACTGTAAATTTGGTGAGAAGTGAATACAGCCCTATAGAGCCTGTACGCAGGCAGACACTCACATGTTGATCATTAACGAAGATTCAAAGTGTTTGGAATGACATATGAAGTTGTTTGAACATGATCTGTACCTAGGAATTTGTTACAGTGCCGCGTCACACATGCCGCGTCAGTGCCGCGTCACAGGCGCGTCACGACCGCGGCAGGCGCGGCAGGGCCGCGTCAATTTCACCTGGCCCAATAGGGATGCGTGACGCCAAGAAACGAGCACGGCCATCCTGCTTTCCGCCCTGCTGCTTGAGTTTCTCAAAATCTTCTGCATCGACTCTTACTTGTTGCTTTTGCGAAATTGTGTGTCAAACATTACTCCGCGCGTCTTGACCTCGGACGGCTTGCCAACTGCCTACAATAGATCTACGACAACCCACTTTCGTTCGCCTCAGCTAACTTCTTCGCTTCTCTCCTCATACGAACCCAGTACATCATGATCAATCTCGCGATCCCTTAGATGTATGTATGTCTCTTTCTCTTGTTTATTTCGCATCATCCTGGTGGCCTGTTCGTGGAGGTCACGCGGAGCCCCGCATCGTTGACGTTCCTCTCGCGCAGGCTAAAGAGGCATGTCCCGTTCATTTTCTCGTTTTATCTGACGTCTAATGTATGAATTTACAGCGCAACGCTGTTGCGGGTGAAGACGACGATGTAGTACCCGATGAATATCTTGATCCTCCCTCACCGAACCCTGATTCGCAACGACCAGCTACTACAGTACAGCCTGCCACCGGAGAGCATGGGGACGACCGGTCATGTTTCTGCTTCTAGCGTTGTGCTGTTCATTTTGTATAATTTAGCATTATCCACTTGCATTCAGCATTCTATGGACGTGGGTACGAAACACATCCAAGGTCATATCCTCAGCTACGTATTGTTTGCCATTCTGTACGAAGATGTGTCAGATTAAGTAGCGTCTATCCAGTGATCATTTTTCTGTACGACGCCTTCAGTCCCTCGCGGCCCCTCGCACGTCCAGCTCAACGCAACTCAAAGTACTCGTCGTGCCAAAGATTCACACTCTACACCTGACGTGAAATCACAAATTTAAAGACTATGCTTCATGGGTCTTCCGTCAACTTCGCAAAGATAACTTGTCTCTAGGTCCCGGATACTACCTCGTCTCCCTCGCATTCAAATACATCCCCCCCGAACTCACCTCCACAGGTAAGGGTGACTCCTTCATCTTCTACTGCGATTACATCACGACTATCTGGCATGCAGAGTCGTTTCTTCTCAGCGTTTTCTGACAGTGGGCAGTCAGTCGTGGCGGCAAGCCCAAAGTGGGAGAGATTTTGCAGCGAATATCATGAGTATTGGAGGAGCTACGACCGAATAAGCGACCGAGAAACGTGCTGCCTGACGGTGCCAAGGAGCGAGGACGGCGTCATGCAGAAGACTAAGAACGCAGAGGTTAAGAACACAAAATCGAAATGATAGTGACAACATACATGAGAATGATCTGCAACGAAAAAGACCTTGGGGGACCCGATAAGCAGACGGACGTGGCTGAATTGGTCGTGTAGCATTAACCTAGAGTGTATGTTCGAATTTAATGATATCTTTTCACAAAACTCCTCGCCCATGTAGCAATCTGCATCAGCCTTGCGCCTGGTGTACCATTGCTTCGAAGTATATCAGCAAGACCATTCTCATGGCAAGGATTGCATTGGCAGCTGACCTTGACGCCCATGATGCACTCGGAGATGGATTTGGCTCTTGCATGCCACGTCTCCTTGTCGTTAGGGCCACACTTCAGGCGCCCGAGGGAGGCAAAGTCGAGATAGATGGTAGCGTTGCGGCCCTGATTGAGTTGTTGGGACTGGTGCATCACGACCTGGCTGCATTTGCGGCTCTCTTCTCTCCCAGCCAAACCACTTCAACAAAAGCAGACATCAGTGCTTTGAGCACAGCAGTACCGATAATATCCTCTAGGCACTCGAGTAGTCCGTCGTGGTGCTCAGGAGTGCCTTCAGGCTTCATCTGCGCGATAGACTTGACTTCACCCTGCAGGATAAGGAAACACTTGTGCGTGAGGTCGATTCCACGCCCCCGGAGAACCGTCTGGACCTCGGTGTACGAAACCGGCCGTGAGTTAAGGGTGTGCCGAGAGGTATTGGATTTGGTCGCTGTGCATGCGACAATGAGCGAGGAGTTCGGGACGGCACTGTGTGTGTCGGGTCTAGGCTGGGGGTCCGAATGGATTAGCTCAGTTCGATTTGATGAGTGAAGGTACATACGAGGTCTATAATCTCGCAGAAATGAACTTCCATGCTGCACACATCCAATTCAGGATATCGGTTGGACGCGAACACAGATAATGCCAAATACCTGATATCTGTGAGGAAGCATGCAGACCGCACATATAAGATGGTGCAAGGAAGCGGATACCCAGCTAACCGATCGACTACTGCTCGAAACCGCAATGAAAATGAGCGGCGCTGTTCGAAAAGCCGCGTCCACATTCAACCGTGCTCTAGGACTCTCCCTATCACAGATGTCTATGCACACGTGTATTCTTCAGCGTAGAGGGAGCGTTAATTGGAGAGAGAAAAAATTAAATTTGCACTGGAGAAGCTTTGCCGGATTTAATCTCTGTCAAAGTTCCAGTGAGCTTCTTGCATATGGACTGCCGGAGATGCGGTAACTTCTCGACCACTTCGCTGTGCATATGTTAGTCAAATAAGATGCGGAAACCAGGAGGGAAAAAATAAACCAGACAAAGGGAAAGTTGTCCAGCGCAGAGGAGTTGTTCGAGTCCCCGAGGAATTCCATGAGTGCATGGACGACGCTTGCAGCCACCTCAGAAAACTTGACCGCTAATACGTGGATCGACTGGATGAGAAGTTGCCTGTACTCCAGGGCCTATCCCAAAATCAGTCCTGGACCACAGTAACGCGGAGGACTGCGAGACCAACCACGATGCGGCTATTGAAAACTAAGATGAGCCAACATGTGCATGCGACCTTATCGTGAACGTACCTTTCACAGCAGCCGGGTTCTGCGTGAGTGTGGTGAGTGTCGTAGCAGCGTCATGCTTTGATGCGTGCGACGATGAGTTCAACAACTCAAACGCGCATCTGATGTATCACGGCTGCAAGACGACAGAAGGGAGGAGGAGCAAGATAACTCAGAGTGAAGAGGGCTCACTCGATGGGTCGTATCATTCTTACAATACAGCCTGGTAACTTCTGTGATGCTCATATGCAAGAGCTCGTCTAGACTTGTCAGCTGATCGTACACCCACTCGACAGCCTTCAGTATCGCACAGTGAGCGAGAAACACGAATGCGTTACGCTTGCACGTCGCGTCAGACTCTGCAGCGATGAAAGTTTGCATAAGCTCGGGAGCATCTGGGATGAGGTGTTCGTATTCGTGGTAGATAATGTACACGGCGAATACGGCGTTCTTGGGAACGGATGAGCGACGGTGCTCAAGACAGCTGCCGCAGCAGGGAGTTCAGCACCTTTAGATATCTTCTAAAAGGAAACGTAGGGTAGCGCCGCGGATATACTCGTTGGGTGTTGCTGTAGAAATATGAAGAAAACAGTAAGTCAGGAATGCGGGGATTAGTCAGGTCATTTATCATAAGATAGCTATGGCGTTTCTATGTAGGCAACTTGAAGAGCATCTGCCACGCGCTAGGAGATAAGATAAACACACCATCAGGAAATTGGGGAGTCGGTGGTATGACTAGGCGGAGTTGATAAATCTTAGTCAGTCAGCGAAGTGTTGGTCAGCCTAGATAATATACGATAATGTATTGCCAGGGAAGTGCCGGACTGATAGAGGATGATCAAGTCTATGTCGACCAGTTGAATAATAGTCAGACTTGATAATCAATTATAACTGGTTGTCATGCGAGTGTCAGGTTGACAGAACATGATCAAGTCTTTGCCAACTAGTCAAGTAATAACCGGACTAAATAATACATTATAAGTGGTTGTCAGACCAGCGCCAAATTGACGCTGTCAATGTCATCTTTGATTAAGATGCATTTCCCCTATTTCCAGTTTTCAGAAACAGTCGGTGGTCGGACTGTGTTATCAGCTAGAACGTCACAAGTAACAGAGGGTGCACAGCAAGTGGGGCTCAGAAGTCAACGTTCAGAGTGGAACGTTGAACTCGCAGTCAATAATATCCGGTTATCCGCCGTACAGTCATCCGATTTAAAGGCACAACTTATCTGACGTACTGCAGCGTCTGGCCCAAGCCTCAGTTGCATGTCGGATGATTTGGTTCCAACTTGCAAGGGCAATGTTCACAAGTTTCAGCGCAAAAGGATAAGAAACCATCCAGCTCGGAGTTACCTATACCACTTATCACCACTAACACTCAGGAAACTTAACATTACTGAATCAACAATTTCCGACACCGTCAATCTAAATAGTCCTGTGGATAGTAAAACAACACATTTCAAGCCGACTCGTAACAGACTTTTACATGCGAATAATGAGCTGCTTGATCGCCGACATCCACAAGCCAATGTCGTCTGTCTGCGAGCCACGAGTGAGAAGGTCGACATGTATAGACAATGCGGCATCTCGGTCATGCGCCTCCATGGCTGTCAAGCAACCCTTGAATCAGGATTGCCCAAGCGTATTGATCGGAAACACGTACCTCTGGCCAAAACAAGCAACTGGTCAACTACAGGCTTGGATAATGTTTCACAATTCAAAGCATCGAATAGAGAATTGATCCGGCGCTGAAGGTCATCGGGCATTCGTCTTTGTTGGGGCTATGGAAGATTGTCAAAGAAGAGCTTCAATCACAGAAGACAATCACGTACTTGCGTCGTCTGCTTCATCCGTGTGAGTTGCTCGTTAATGATATTGAGGATGGGTAACGCAGACTCGTGGATATGAGCCCGGTCTCCAGGGGCTAGAAATTAATAATCCACTATGTGTCTGCACTGCCTTCACGCATCAGACTGCTCTGGAATTCCAGCCTACTCCCAAGTTGCTCCGCAAGGTTCGAAAACTCCTCCTGGCTCGCAAAGGTGCACAGCACCACAAATATCTCCTGCCATTCTCGCAGGTCGGCATTCTGTACGATGTCCGAGAGATCATTGGTGACGATGCTCTGGAATAAACGAAGATAGGGATATGAGGTGGTACGCCGTTCGAAGTAAGCCTTCTGGGTGCG
Organism: Suillus discolor; assembly: GCF_016758755.1. Classification (NCBI taxonomy): domain Eukaryota; kingdom Fungi; phylum Basidiomycota; class Agaricomycetes; order Boletales; family Suillaceae; genus Suillus; species Suillus discolor. The sequence continues at coordinate 1,187 of NW_024541463.1, read as the reverse complement.
TTGAAGAAGATCTTCGCCACCCTTGATCGCGAGTAGGATAGCGTCCGCGTAGCGTTCGGCAGAAAGACACAACGAAACAGCAGACTCGAAGTCGCCAAGCACCAGTGCTTTCGTCACCAGCCCATCCGTCTCACTCTCGTCAGAGGGGTAGATCTTGAACGTGTTCTTCAGGTTCTTATTTGCTACACTCGAAGGACCAGACCCAATGGTAGCAGCGACACTTGAATCAAGACCGTAGTTATGATGAGGCACTTCGAGTTCGGGCGCAGCACCGATTGTGCTGAAGAAGTCAGCACCCGTATCCATCTGGGGTGTACCAAGGGCACCTTCATCACCAAAGAGACTTGGAGCAGTAGTCGTGGATTCACCATCTGTGACCTGGACGGCGTCGGATGCAACTGCTGGCGCTTACCTCCGAAGGCGTCTTTTCAACACCCATTGTCGACAAATCCTCTTCACTGCCATCGTATTGTGCTTCTGGTTCTGCAAAGGACACCACTGGCTCGTGGGGTTTCGCTAGGTCCGCCCCAGCTTCATCCACGCTATGGTGCAACCTCCTTCAGCTTCGCAACCGCTTCCTCGACACGCCCCTTGATCTCCTCTTTAGAGTAACCTAACAGCGTGACAAGTTCGTCCCTCGAATTCGCACGGAACAAACTAAAGAGGGCCTTCCAGCCATCTTCACCAGCTTTCTCCGAGCGTACCCGCTCTTCTGCGAATGTGCTCAAGGTATTGGTATCCACAGCTTGTTGTAACTTTTGCGCCCGGTCGACAATATCTGTTTCTGTGATAACTTTTCGGATGTGCACTACGCTGCTCTGGTTTTTCCCTGAGGCTGCAGGTAAATTACCAACGCTGACGAGTTGCCCGCCGAACCCAAACGAACAGGAAGATGGGCGGCGGAGCCACTTGGGTGGTTGTTTGAGACTGAGCGTCGGAGCCGTGGTACGGGAGTGACCTGGCACGTCAAACACATCTGCACCATCGAGTTTTGGTGTCACAGGGGGAACTGTAGCATCATTCGTAGACTGGACAGAGTGAATCTCAACCGTGCCATCGAAGAAAGCGGTAGCCAGGAGATCAGGATTTCGTGGGCACCATTCCACTTGGAAAGCCCAATTACCCGCAGAAGGAAGCTGTTTAAGGACAAAGTTAGAACATTAGACTTCAATAAATCGAGCCATACT
>NW_024541462.1:0-30239 GCF_016758755.1 Suillus discolor | reverse complement strand
CTATGACCTGTTGGCCTTGATAATGCAGGAGGTTTTAGTTCATCCCCTAGTGCACATCCTTTCATTTGCATCAGTCCTGGTGTAAAAAATTCCAAGTCAGGACTTGGTAAGTACCTATGTTCTTGTTGTTCTTTTTGTCTGACAAATGCATTCCAGGGATCAGCATGGTGTTTGTTGAAAACACTTTTGCTGGCATGGAGTTGCCTTCATGTCTATTTCAAAGTTCTGTTCAATAATGAGTACTATGAACTCAATAGTACAGACCTCCTCTTGATACACATTTTGCGCTGTTGATAGCATTGGTGAGCTTCACTAGTTATTCACAATGTACAAACTTTTGGATACCATCTGATAGCTTGGTGTGGACATGTTTGGATTTGGATGTTGACACAGTGACCATGGTTAGTGTGTGTTAGAATGGGGTACCTTGTGTTTAAAGGACATTTAATTATACTTTGCAATTGTAAATTTTATTTCACTTGGAAACACTTAAGCCCAAAAATTCAGAGCGGGAATTCATATTTCAATAAAAACACTTGATCAGGCATCCACAAAACCAATCAAATTTTAGGCACTGATATACTACAGCTATACTACTGATAACAACAGTCTATATATGAATCTTCCTAGTTGATTCTTATCATGATTTCCTGAATAAAGTTAATGAGACATTAAGCCCAGCATTGAGTGAATAATTTACATTTTGTATGGAAATAACTGGCTGGTTATTCACTACAGCATTGTATGGTGGGGTAACCCAGATTGTTCAGCACCTAGACTCTGAAGACCACCATCATACACAGAAAATGATAATGGAAAGTTTGAGTAGGGTTGGCTCCATATTGGCCCATAGCACCAATCACTGGCTTCTTGTTTGGAATTAAAGCAAGATGTGGAATTATGAGGTGCTTCCTGCACAGCCATAACTACATTGGTCTTAAAATAAGTTCAGCAAGAGCTGCTGAAAGGTCACACAAAATACTAACCTCAACAGATGACTCTAAAGAGATAGACTCCAAGAGATTGCGAGGAGGATTTTAAGTGGCTGCAATATTTGGTTGTGCTGGTGTGGGTTGCTGACCAGCCGAAGATGGTGTACTGATAGGTACTGGCCATAGGTCAATGACAATGAGTAGTCACAGTGGGTGTGGGCTGCTGCTGAGTAGCTGCAGAACTTGTGATGAAGTAGTCTAGTCCTTTAGATAGAGTCATGGGCATGGGCTGCCAACAAGTACACTGTCCTAGATACTAAGTCTCAAAGTCTGGACACTATAAAACTTGAGGCTAAAGGTTGGTGCAGGTTGTGAAGTGGTACATCTTTGTAGTTTGTTGATATATTGTGATGAGTCACTACAAGGAGTATGAGACTCTTGAATAACTGACAGGAATGGGGTAGGAAATGGTAGTAAGCTATGACTGCCATTCTGGAAGATGTTGTTTTGAGTATAAAACTTTGAAAAAAAATGCAGAGGATTTGGACATAAATTTACAAAAGTTTGAGACATGTTACCTGAAGTGCTAGGTGACTTTTTCAACTACTATCAAAATCAGTCTTGTAGACCCTGTTATAATCAAGGAAGAAAAATCTCCTTTAGTTAGTCCATCGTCGGATCTAGATTCATGTTGTTCAATTGCCATTGCATGGTTTCCAAAGGAGCAACTTTTCATGTGATGATGAGGACAGTGGGCTTATCTGGCCCATTATCAGGCAGTATTCTTGGTAGTCCAGGCATATGTTGATGAGAAGCATGTTATGGCTTAAAGAAAATTTGCACCTCCAGTGTCACAGTGATACTAGTTGCCTGAAATCCAAGGCAATATTTCAGTAAAATTAATCCCAGTTTGCAGCAAGATAGCACAGGACATAATATTTTATCATAGTTGTAGGCTAGATCAAGCCATGAGAGGCTTGCAATTGAGTTCTTGAACATTGGCATTGAAACTATGTCTGTTGGATGCCTACCTTTATTTTCACCATAATCTCACATGGAAGCAAATGCATGACCACAAAGTTTGGGACTTTCACTTTCAAGCGGATCAACCTAGAGGTGGCAGGTCACCAGGACAGTATTCTCTAGGTGAGACAAACATTGGGCTTGTAGTCTTGCACCAGTCATCTTCACCTTTTGCCCTATGTAAAGGACTCAGTAATGGCCAAGGATGTATCTTGATTACTAACTGGCTTTGGTGAACTTAGAAATTGTACTTGCTTGATCACCCCAAATACTGTAGCTGGAGCTGAAGAGATTGGCACATGACTTCAGTGTATCATCTGAGACCTTATTACCCACTGTGATTCTATAAAAGAAGGAAGTGTCAGAGGGAGAAGTGGGATGAATGGGGAGGGTAAGAGATCTATTTGAGGGAGTTACAGGTGATGACATTGTTGCAGGAAGTGAGAGGTTGTGTAATTTGTAATCATGCTATATATAAGCAAATATGGTCCATGCACACACTTGACACTCACCAGTAAAATTGACTTATAAAATATAGTAATCATTTTCTGTCCTAACAGTATATGCTGCAGGTTCACAGATACATCAATTCAAATTATGGTACAATACAGTAAAAAAAAACTATAAGAGCCTCCTCGGGACATGAGTTTGAAGCCCATCTTTCCAACCATATCACCACCTCTCTGGGTTCTGGCACACCCAATATGTATCTGCATCCTCGTCACTATCACTGCTGCAGCCACCACATTGTCCTCAACCTTTCATGCAGCATTACCCACCAATACTGCACCACTATGCGCACCATTATGCTCCACCACATTTTGTCCAGCAATATGCTGGCCAGCCTCAGTACCCACAGTACCCTCCAATGTGACTGAATACCGAAATAAGCCCAGCATTGTCAATGATGCAACCAAACTTGGAAGTTCCAGTAGCACCAGTGCTGGCATCATCGAAAGTGCCTGCATCATCAAACATACTGGCATCATCCCAAGCATCATCGAGGTTGTGACCAAATCCTGAACTGCGCTGTAGGTATACAACACAGAGTGGGGCTATACAAAGATGGCTCCAAACTGATATCTTTATGTTGTGGTCTATCTGCTATACTTGCAGACAAGTGCGTTCGACCCAGGGGTCTGCAGTCTGGGAATAGTTTTGGGGGTCAGTGGGTGATGTGAGGTCAATAATCTGAGCGCGGGAAACAATGTCCGAAGGTATAATTACGATGTCCGATGCAAAAGTGTCGGGTCCGATGTTTTTTGGGTTTGGGTTATCGGGTTTGGGTTTGGGTTATCAGAAACTAATAGTAATGCTATAGCGAGTGTCGGAAAAGCGAGCGATGTGCACAATAATAACAATGATGGATACAGATGGTGAAAGAACGATGATATTCGCAATGTCAACTAAGAACTACAAAATATTGGGTTTGACCCCTAAGTGTTGGAGACGATTCTCCTCTACTCGGATGATGATGATGCTATAATCATGGAGTAATGTACCATTGGATTGGTTTTGGACTATGGATGGATGTGAATGTCAGCTGATGAAGCACGAGAAAAGCGCAGCTCAGCACAGCTGTGCATGTGCGCAGGAATGCTGCAGCCATCACAGGAAAGTAGTGGCTGCTAAGCGTGGCTTGCAGGAAAGCTGCACTTCATATAGTAAAGCAATAGGATGCTGAGGGATACTGCACAAATAGCCTCCATGAGGCTGTAAGGACTTCCAGTCCTACATCAGGATCATCACCTGAAGTCCATGTTACTATACAGAATATAACAGCAGATCCTACTGTAGCTAGGTCAAAGACTCCTAGTCCTCCACCACTTTCACAGCCACACCACTTTAAATCTGCATGCTAGATCCCTAGCGCATCACTTCCAGACTATCCAAAAGTCAGGGTGCTGCTTGGACTGATTGATGCCAAAAGACCAGAACACAACTTGGCAAACTCAAATGCCCCTGCTAGATGTGAGGGTAGTTTCATTGAGCCAAGTAATACATCTACTAGAGGATGTGCTGAGTGTTATTGGCAATATGGGACAAAGGCGAGCCAGAATCCTTCGCAATTACACTAAATGGACTGTTCTACCACTCCTTGGACTCCTCAATTCCTACAAGGAATCAGAGATACCCAGCCCAGGGACTCATAATAAAGGCAAGGAACATGCTGTTGAGGCCGAGGATGACATGTGGGAGGAAGGAGAATCATGGATTGATAGGTATGGAAGTGGTGGATGCAACGAGTACACAAGCAATGATGAGACTGAGGGTCACAAGGAATTCCTGACCTGATACACATTAATTAATCACTTAGTAACATAGCACTGCTGGCATTTTCAACATGCTCCATAATGACCCCATTACAATGCAATATATTTGCTATGCTTATACCAACCATGAGCCTTTTCACTCATGACAATGCCATATACAGCTTCCCATATGAACCCACCAAGAATCGTAATTGGAAGTGTCGATCAGCAGCCCATGAAGGGCGAACAAGTCACCATGCTGGAGTCCCGCATGTCCGAGGTCTACAAAGAGAACCTGGATAAAGTTCGTGCTCAATTAAACGAGTTAGCTCAGCCTTTATGTGCTAAAGTGAGCGAAACGAACCTACCTCCTTTGTGTGCAATCAATCACACAATCCCCCTCATTGATGAGGGGAAGATCTACCTGTGGCGACCATCACACTGCCCAGAACCTTTGAGACCACAGTGGGCGGACAAGCGGAGATTGTACCTGGCCTCAGGTCACTGGCAAGTCACCAGCGCCGGGAACACTATTCCCATGCTGTTTATCCGTAAGCCAGGATCAGACAAACTACGTACTGTGGTGGACTTGCGTGAGCGAAATAAGAACACTAGGAAGTTGATGTCACCTCTGCACGAACATGGAGGGCATCCTGCGCTGAGTTGCTGGGAAGAAATTCAAGTCCGTCCTAGACGGACAGGATGCATATGAGCGATAAGGGTGGTGCCGGAGCACTGTGCACCACACTGCTATGACTACGCCTGATGGAAATATGGTTAGTCATGTTCTTCAGCAGGGTGACTGTAACGCGCCCACAACTTACCAGGCATTGATGAATTACCTGTTTGGCGAAGTACCTTGGCACTTGGATGGATGTGTACCCACGACAAAGGTCACGGTTTGTCAGCGTTTTTCCAGTTCAGGACGTTGTCGACCTTCTCCAGGTCCATCCGTATGCCATCCCTTCTGACTATCCTACCCAGGATCTTGACATCGTTGCACAGGAACTGAATCTTTCTTTTGACTTAGGTACAGTTTCTCCCAGTCCAATATTTTAGAATGGTCTTGACATGCTCAATGTGCTCATGTAGGGTGTCCGAATAGATTATGATATCATCAAGGTTCATCGGTTCCATAGGGTACTTGGGCGGATGACATCTATCGAGTCTGTATCCTGTTAGGTGTGCTGTCGGAAGTAACTGGGGATGCTGTACCTTTTAAGTGGGACTATGCCCAGCAACACGCCTTTGAAACGATTAAGCAGTATGTGGCGACTTGTGCGCCACACTGTCGCATGCCCTTGGTGTACAGTCCAGAGGCGCCTACCATCTACATGATGACGGAACAGTGTTTGGAGGAATAGGAGGTGTGGTTGCCCAGGGCGCAGACTGGTGTACGGCCAAGGTGGCCGCCTTTTATTCAGCCAAGCTGAACCCGGCCCAGCGCAACTACCCCTGTGCATGAAACAGAAATGTTAGCGGGGGTTGAAATGATGTTAAGGCATAGGGACATCTTACAGGGTGCGAGGTTTGTGTGGCTTACAGACCACAAGGGGCTGGTTCACCTGCTGAACCAGCGTAATCTATCTGGCAGACAAGCAAGGTGGATTGAGAAGATAAGTGAATTTGATTTCGAAGTAAAGTACTTACCAGGTGTCGAGAACCTGTTGCCAGACACGCTGTTGAGAATGTATGCGTTTGACGCGCCTGGAACTGTGCGAACTCCTTGTGAGTACACGGAACATGACATTGGTAATGCCTTCACCAAAGTGGCCCACCTGGCGTCGATGCCTTTCCTCGTGGGCGAGGAGGCACTGGCAACCAAGCCTCGAAGGAGTGCATGTGTGGCCCAACCCGTTGCGAGCACGCAAGACCAGCTGGTGATGCCGGATCTGTATGTCATGGGGTCTGACAGCGTGAAGAGAATGGCCGTTAGAAAGGGGGTCCTGGCAGTGCCAGAGGAAGTGGCCATCGCACCAGCGCCCAGGAAGGGACACCCGAAGGTAGCGCCAGCGGAGCCTGGGCGCCCTGAGACTGGGGCTGAGTTTGCCTGACATGTGAAAGATCGTTTCGTCCTCCTGGGCCCAGGAGAATGAAAGAAGGGGGGGAAGAGTGTAGACGCTCACCAACCTGACCCTTTGGAACCCATTAGCAGTGGCTCTAATATCACCAGGATGGACTTACCGAGCATTCATTAGTAGGGATACCATTACCGGTATATCCACAAGAGGAGCTGATGGGAGACATAAGACATCAGTACCATCTGGATCTGTTTTTGAAGAACATATTGGACTCACCTAAGGCATTCAAAAACTTTGAAGTAAAAGACGGAATTATATGAATCAAACTTAAAGACAGAACGGTTACGTGCATACCAGATCTCAAAGTTGAGGAATGAAGGCTTCAAGAGACAGTCATCAGCCAGGCACACTCCTTGTTAGCTCACTTGGGAGCACGTAAGATGCACAGTTATCTTTGTGACCACATATGGTGGAAAATGATGGTGCAGGATGTCCACACCTATTGCGAGTCCTGCACAACCTGTCAATGGAGTAAGTCATCCAATCAACAGCCCTATGGGCTGTTGAACTCACTAACAGTGCCCTCCCACCCTTGGGAGGCAATAGGAATAGATTTTGTGGGGCCGTTGCCCATATCTAAGAACAGAGATGCTGGTCAGGTCCGATTTGGGTATTGCGCTGCTTTGTTTTGTGGAAATCTAGATCTCCATCTTGTCTCTGCATAGCCATGCACTGCGTACTCAATTACTTTACTCATATATGATATAGTAAGGCATGAGCCAGGTGTCTCTTGTTTCTGCTCCTCTGACCTACCACGTTTTGTGGTGTGCCTTGTATTATGCCCATGCCGCTCCTGTAGACCTGACCAACATAATCTCCCTACCTAGATTCATGTGAGGAATAGGGCTAGAAAGCACTTCGTCATTAATATTCTCTGTACTCTCCACTTTGTAGCCCCGTATCAAAATGTATTTTGCTTTCGATTTTGTTTAAAAATCACGTGATCTTTCGTTGGACTTCAGTCTTTCAGCAAAGCGCATGTGTCCAACACACATGATCTTTGGTTCAACTTCATTGATTTCAGTCTGTTGCAGCATGTCCAACTCACATGATCTTTTGTTCAACTTCGTTGCTTTCAATCTGTGCTACTCACATGATTGTTTGTTCAACTTCATTGAGTTCAGTCTGTCGCAGTGTGTCCAACTCATGTGATCTTTCATTCAACTTTGTATGCTCAAGGCAAATTCTTCCAAAGTTCGCAAGGTAACATTAACTTGACATTGAGCATAGAGTAAATAATTGTTATCACAATAACTACATGTTTTCAATTGTAAAATAGGACACGAAGGCATTAAAGTGCTGAGGCATATGTACTGCAAGAAATGTGATTATTTTTTAGACCTGCACAGATTGAAGTTTAGCATGATAAAATGGCTAGAACATTGGAACACGTACTTTTTCACAGCGACTGGATGGGCTGTGGAACCTGACACCGCACCTTTGCGCTTGCATTTGGAAGTGAGGGGTTTGGTGTTATCACCAATCTTGTTAGCATACTCAGCGCGTGTTGATGGTCATGTCATGCGTACAGAGCATCTTCCAGGAGCGCCAGAAGTTGGAGGAACACTTCCTGCATTAAGCAAGACGTCTGGCACAGTGGGAATAGCAGTGGCATCTTTAAGAGGTGCAGGTATGCCACAAACAGATGGAAGAGAATCAGAGTTGGTGGCGGCTGGTAGACTATATCCTTCATTGTTGGCTGTGTGAAGGGAGTCGGCAGGAGGGAGTCGAGGAGACATGGACAAAGGTGATGCGAAGTCATTCAAGTGCAGTCTGCGAATACAGGGTGGGGTGGATGAATAGCTTACCAATGAGTTGTTCTGGCCCTGCATGGGCAACTCAATAGGCGATCCAGGCACAGTCAGAGGAGGGTTTATGAGTGGTGGCGCAGCCATTTGCATGTCCTGGCTTTGGCTGTTCCACCATTGATTATCTGGGCTATCAACCATCAGTGGAGGAATCGAAGAAATGAACTTCTCAATCTCAGCCACAGCGACTGGAAAATTGGGGTCCATTAGAGAGCCCTGAGGGAAGGTATACATTTTAGAAAAATTGGGACCTGCATTGAGGTTACTGTTGGCTTGAACAGAGGAAGGTGGTTCAACTGCTGAGTTGTTCTGGGCGTTTGGTGATGTGGAGTTAGAAGGTACTGGCAAATGTGGCTTGAGAATTGATGAAGACAAAGATGACTCCACCAAAGGTCGACCAAATACAGTTCTGAGATGCTGTTCAAATGGCGCAAGGTACTGCTCATGGAAATTCAGTCTAGAAGCCTTGAAGCTGAGACCATCTTGACCTTTGCCATGGTGGAAACTGTAGGAGTAAGATGAGAACAAGTTTAGCACTGATATCATTGTCCATAGACATACCTTAGAGTCATGATATCCCCTTGGCACATGGGGTCAGGACCCCCCATAACAATGGTATAATGCCAGCCCCGTCAGTACCGCCAGGTCTTCACAGATCTGTCCCAGGACAATGGGCAGCTCCTGAATAGCACTGATTGACATTGATCAACATCCGCAAAATGGAAAACACAACAAAAAACAAACAAACTGATAAATTTCCTCTTTAGTGTGCTCACCTGACCCAATGCCTCCTAATCTCCTGGAAGCATTGATCTGTGCGGTCTCCTCACGAATCACTGCCTTCATGTCTTCCGATTCAGCTGCAAAACAACTGTTTATGTACTTCTGCACAACACCAATCCTCTTCTTGGAATCAAGCTGGTTTTGCTGGATGTCGTCCTCAACCAGTGATTGTATCTTCATTTTGTAGTGTGTTTTTGAGTAGACCTCAATATCCTTCAGGTCACGAACTCCGTGAGAACGCTGGCCCAGTAGCTGAGCAAATGCTTTGCTTGTTGATGTGTTGCCAAGTGTTGTTTTGCTTTTGGCGTGATTCCAGAACCATTCTCTCAATTTCTGCTTATGCCTTTAGTGGCTACTCTTCCAGAACACCTGTTATATGAACTTACCTTCCACCGGATCTCTTTTTCCTCTTCAAGCTCAGCTTCTTGTTCTGGGGTGAGTGGTAGCAGGCGGCTCTTGTCACTAATATTAGCGTCACTGCTGTCATCATTCTGATGAACAAGTGCCTCCCCTTCGCACGGAGGAGGGTTACTGGTTGGTTTCCAATATTTCAAGCATTCTGGAAACTGACTAAACCACCTCGGAAATAGGAGCTCATAGAAACGAGTAAGTTTTTGATCTTTTTGCATTTTCAGAAACTCGGGTAGCTCATTCTGAAGCCACTCAAGCTCTTCTGATGTGGTCCATCTCGGAGGAGCCATCTCCTAAATTAAGTCCGTGAGTCCACACCACCCTTTCATGATAAAAATATGATGCACAAGAAATTTTTATGTTTGAGTTCGTCCCTTTCAGTCAATTGGTGAGTTATTGGGAGCGAGCCAAAATTCAACTGAGACCTTCATTTTTCTCCAGCCAATCACGATCTTAATGGATTTTTCCGAAGCGTCTAGACCACGTAAAGTTTCTCAGTCTCTCACCACCCTTACTACCATCCAACTATAGCTGTTTTTTCACAGACATGAACCAAGACAATGGCACCATCAGATGCGAGTGTCATGGGCGCTGCATGCAAATGCTACCGCACCCATGTTTTACAATTGAGCAATTTCTACAGGCCATCTATCTTGTGCAAAGCAGACAAGGCAAGTTCACTTTTGCGACATCACTGTGGCTCTAATCATAATGGACTTCAACAGTTGGACCAATGACCTCACCACAACCCATTGGTTGGGAACGCAACACTGACGGTGCTGATTGTTTAGTTCATGCTTTTCATTGTAGGTGCTGCATTTACGGTTAGTCATTTAAATTTAGACTCCATATCACGGACTCAATGTTGACCATGCTGCACAGCCCAACGACCTCATGATACCGGATCACAAGTAACACCCGAGGAAGACCTGCCTGCCGCTGATGCGATCAATTGGGCATCAGAGAGTGATGACATCAGCCACCCAGACACCCCCCAAATTCGCACATACTACGAGGACAGCAGCGATGATGAACCTTCATCTCCACAAGGAGAAGGCGTTCCGGAGGAAAATCAATGGACCAGTGAGGAAGCGCCTGACAATGATGTCCAAGAGGCTCCTGAATGCGAGGTGGACAATATTTAATTAGCATTCCAAAGGTATCTCATATCTCGTTACCTTCTCATGTCATATATATACTGTCAATCAATCATGATGTGTTCAAGAATGTGTTGAGATCTGCAGTGAATGTGATTAATTCAGAATACATGATTGATTTTCATTGGTGTGGGTTTCAGTCTGACCGCCAGAGTGTTGCAACATGCTGTTGACTAGTTCAATAGTTTAATGGTAGTAGGATTATAATTTAGATGATGCATCTAAATCTGATCTATAGTGAATATGTTGCGTGGTTGAGATTCTCTCGAGTTGAATGGTTGATTTCTATTGGTGTTGGTTTAGGTCCGACCATGATAGTGTTGCACTGAGGGACTAATTCAGTGCTCAATAGCTCAATGGTGGTAGGACCGTAATGTACTAACTCAATGCGTCTCGTGTAGAAAGAGTGTGTATTCATGATTAATATGTCAATATGAAAAACAACCTCCTGATTGTTTAAATGGACAATCCAAGATCTATTACAGAGTTGTGATATCAATACTATCAATTCAGCACAGGAGTTTTGGTCCTACCAACTCCTTCATTGCAGCTGTTTTGCCATGCCCAATTCAAACTTCAAATAAATTTTCAACCTATACTACGACTACTCTCTAGTTCAAATGGCTCGACCTCTTATTCATACAACAACTGAGGCAAAAAGAGTTGCCACACATGAAAAGCGAGCCCGGTATTACGCCAAGTATGTTTAACCTTTTCATTAATTGTTTCTGACAGTTCCTAACCAATCACGGTAAGACACAGAGATGCTATTCTTAAGAGACACAGAGAGCTCCATAGCTCCAACAGCAAGGAAGCATGAGCAGAGGCCAAGTTCTCAAATGACCTCTGCAAAGCTCTCAAAAAAGCATTGCCAGTCAGTGACAGTGATGAGTCTATGTTGGAGTCTGACAATGATTCTGATCACTCATCAGACAATGAAAATAAGCCGTATGTTTTAGCTATTAATAGATATAAAATGAAACATGATATTAATGTTCTACAGATGTGATCTTCCAGAATGCCTACTCGTCATCAAAAATGTCAAGGATCAAATGATGGAGATAGTCGGCGATGACCCTTGCACATTCACTAAGGATATTGTATATCTCCATGTCCAGAGTTTGCTTGTGGACGACTGCTCCACCAAAGGGGATATCACCATCATTGAAAATGCAATGACGAAGATTCAGAAGCTTCTGAACGATGCAATTCCCGCGCAAGACCAAATACTGAATTTCTGTGGTATTTCGCCAGAGTGGCACGCCACGGACTCGGTGACACATTTCTTAAGGACCGTACTTGCCTATTTAGAGGATATCTTAAGTCTGGTAATGTTTGAAGGGGTGTCTGGCCTTGCTGAGGCAGAGTTTTTGGGTGAGCTGCTGTACCAGAAATGCAGCAGGATTTAAATAATGTTTGGTGGACATATATACTGTATCATAAAATAACATCAAGCCCCAGTCTTTTTTAATGTGGTGGTCACAGTGTTGGTTGGCATTTTTTTAAAAAATTAGTAAGCTATGACAGCTGGTGGCAGGCGTTAGGCACCAAGCAATATTTTCACTACTACATGGCAAGGAGCAACAAACACTGCACAGAGCTCGAACGATACCGTCAGGAATTCTATGCTCACAACAGGGCAGCACGTCGTCTAGAAAATGACATCCATACTCACCAGAGGGTGGCACATCGTCTAGCAAATGAAATCTCACAAGATCATTGCAACAAGCAACAGCACAAGCATGCTAGCTTTGAGCTGGGTTCCACGGCTGGCCATCTTTCCATGTCTACTGCCTATTACACATTTCCTGATCCATCCAAATGAGGCCGACTCGAAGGAGACGCAGTAGATGACCCACCCAATGATTTGATTGACGAGTTTTATTTTTCAGATATCCAAATGATCGCCAATGACTATCTGAGTGAAATATCAGAGGAACCCATCAGACGGAAACGAGCTGCAGGGGTATGTTTGCCAGATGCCAATCTAGATCTTCTTTCAATCTAATTGTTTGTTCTCATAGGATGATCCTCTCCGTGTATGGCACTCCGATGCTGAACTTTTCCTTGAAGAATTCATTCATTTGGAGGGCTGTGGAAGTTACACTCAAGATCGCTGTTTCTGTGGCAGCAACGAATCACCACTGTATAGATGCAAGGATTGTCATGGTGCTGAACTAGTATGTCATCAATGTATCCTACATATACATTAGTGGCAACCATATCACCAGATTGAGGTATGACAATTCGTGATTCAAATCCCACTGATATCATATTTACTTTTTGTTGCAGTATTGGAACAGTCATTTTTTCCAAACAACGTCACTCAAATCCCTCGGCTTACGCATTCAACTTGGACATCGCTTTGGTCTTTGATGCAGCAAACCAACTCCAGCTCTCAACAATGATTTTGTTGTCATTGACGTCAATGGCATTCATACCATTGGGCTTGATTTCTGCGGTTGCGAAACTGCTCAACTTCACATTACTCAACTTCTACAAGTCCGCTTATTCCCTGCGATGACAGTCAAACCCAAGACCACTGCAACATTCCAAGTGCTTGAATACTTCCAGATCCTATCCTTTGAGTCCAAAGCATCCACCCTCGAGTTTTATCACACTGTTGTACGATTGACTGACAATACAGGCATTCACACACCAAAGGTACATGGTTTTTTAAACTTATCTGCTAGCAAACTGACAAGTGAATTCAGGATCGCTACAAGTCACTTCTACGCATGATGCGAGAGTGGCACTTTTTGAAGCAAATCAAACGGTCTGGCCAGGGCCATCATCCTGGAACTATTGCTGCCACGCAACCTGGTGCATGTGCGGTGATGTGTCCAGCTTGCCCCTATCCAGGAAAGAATTTACCTGATGATTGGGCAAGTGTTCCGCCTGAGTCAAAGTGAGTTTTAATGTCTGTAGTTCATTGTTTTTGTGTCTTATAAGTTATTGAATGCAGATTCTTATATGCACTGTTCCTTGCAATTGACGCCAATTTTCGACTTGCTCGGCGCAATGTTTCTTCAGATGCTATCAATCCTGGACTCAACCATGGCTATGCATTTTTCATGGAGGAAACAGCATACAAATCTTTCTTGAATTCACACGAACGAACAGTTCAAGAGGCAAGTCGAAATTATTGAACAAAGATGGCTATTAACATAATTTATTTAGAGGAGTACATGTTCAAGTCACAATGCAGTCAACCTGGCTGATACGAAGGCGTCCCGCAGTCTTGCAGCAACAGGCACAGGTACAATAGATTGCGCGCGACATAACTTCAAGCGGCCGAATTCGGTTGGTGACCTACAAAAAGGTGAAAGGTAAGCTTTTGCTTTCTACGTGTTGTATCTGTTTTAAACAAATTCACAGGTATGTCAATATGGATTACATGTTCTTTTCGAGCATGCAATCGGCATCTACACTTCAAGTTATCAATATTTCCTACGACATCACGTGTCAATGGAGCAAGAACCTGTGGACACGCATGTCCGCATTCCCTCAGCAGTACCACCTGGATCACAACACAAAAACCATCACTTTTCTGGTCCCTAAGTTCCATCTTCCCGCACATGTCTTGAGCTGTCAGACGATGTACTCATTCAACTTCATCAAGGGGGTCGGGAGAACAGACAGCGAAGCGCCAGAACGTGGATGGGCCGACATTAATCCTGTTGCAACTAGCACTCATGAGATGGGTCCTGGCTCAAGGCACGACACTCTTGACAACCATTTCAATGACTGGAACTGGAAAAAAGTATGCTTGATGGGTATGTCGTGTCAGCTGGAACAATCATTTTTGCAACTGATTTGATTTAGGTAAAACCCTTGCACGTAAGCTCAAGGCTGCATTTTCAGAGCATTTCGAACACACACACAACTTGTGTGACTTTGAGGCTGCGCTCAATTCCAGCCAGCTAGCTTGTTGGAAGGAGGAATTGAGGCCTGAGAGTCCGATCGTTCTAAACCGAATCCCTTCGAGCTCAAGGTCACCAGTAAGTTTGTTTGTGCATATGTGATTGGAACTATCTAATCGATTACCATAAGCTGTCAGCCAAGCATCCATCCGATTGGCATTGTCCAAGGCAGAAGCCGACAAACTGGAACGTGGCATGAGCATGTCTTTTCATGACGACATATCTCCGTCAATGCTCATTTCATCAGGGCTCGAACTTGAAGATCAACAGTATGTCAATTAATTTTATTTGTCTGATCTTTCTAAACTTCTCTCAGGCAATGTCTTGAGTTTGAGAGCAAAAAGATCGGAAACATGCTATGGATTCTCAGCACTCAACACTTTGGCAACACATCAATTCCCTCCGTCGATGTATTGATACATGGTCGCATGTGCAACTACTCTACATGCCATGTGTATCACAACTGTGTTCATCCGATGACATCGCTGCCGAACCCAAGGTCCAGAAAATTAATCTGCTTCTCCCGTCTGCTATACCCAGTGGTCTACCCTGCGAGGACTGCTTGTTGAATTGCGAGTGGGACTTACGCAAGGTGCAAGCTAACGATGCTCTACATGACATCCACCATGTCCTCAATATGAAGTATCATCTGTACAAGCACAAGGACACGTTCATCTGAGGACAACGCACAAATACTTGTGCAACTGGAATCATCAACAACGTGGACAACTGAATCGACGCCCTTGCTGCCAAGTACAATGCAGCACGGAATGCGCTTGTCAAGCTAGTGTCAAGGTTGCAGAAGGATGATGACTGGAAGCTCACTTTCAAGCCGCTCGATCGCGCAAAGGATGCCGTCCCACTGAGACAAGATGACAGGACATCTATTAGCCAGCAAACAGTGTCGTGGATCTGGAAAACACATGGCGTCTCAACCAACAAAGAACATGGCCTACAGGACTGTGAGTAGTATGTGTGATGACTGTTTCTCACTCACTGAATTCGTCACAGCTTTGCGTGTTGAATGGTGCAGGGCCAGAGCATGAGCACATCATTGGGAAGAAGAGATTCAATTACTATGTGAAGAAATGCAGTGGGTGCTGGCTTTTTACAATGGCAAGCTGTCTGGTGGGATGCACAGAGCTCACGGCGTACTTTCAGGTCACCAGAGGCAGTGGAAGGTGGAGCTGCATATGCATGTCGCCAGGCTTCACTGCGGCGAAGCATGGCTTCCCATTTTAGATCTATGTGGGAGGCTATTCCATCCTTGTAACTTACTCTTGCTATGTTTTTATTTCAATACAATCTGTTTCTTTGAATTTCAAACATATCTGCATTGGGCTGTAAGGTTCATACAAGAAGTCACTCAAAAAGATGCGGGCATGAAATGAAGAGAAGACCAGGTACATATGATCTCGATTGTGAAACAGATCGCAATCGTGTCTGTAAGTGGGCAGTGGTATAACGCGCAGTGTACAGAGTAATATATCACTATTGTAAACCAAAGGCACTGATATATCATGGCCATGCACTGATGGAAAGGATTGATATATTATACCACCAGGATGTAGTGCTGAGTCGTGGAGGTGGCGAGTCCTGGTTGCAACTCCTTTGTGGAGGAAGGACAATGAAGGCAAGACCGTTTGCAATGTGTAAGTTCTCATTTGTTGTTCCTTCTATATTTGTACCAATCTCTTATATACATACAGATGCGGCCTCTACTATAAGCTTCATGGCTCTGCTCGTCCCATTAGTATGAAATCCGATATTATTCGGAAGCGCTCTCAACACGACGCTCGTGCGCAGCGCTCCTCCCTCACCAAGCCCCCAAGTGCATCTAACACGCCTAACACTCCTTCCATTATGGAGGAGACAGTTTCAGAATGGGTTCTAGTGCAACAAGCGCAGGTACTTACTTCTTCGTCTTCGCAGCACAACCATGAGACCCGCACCCGCCATGGGGGTGTGGGTATACCTGCGGGTGCGGGTGCGGGTGATGCTTGCGACACCCACGGATACACCCATGTCATTCCCTAGCTACTAAGCCCCCTGCCATGTACATTATCTGAAACATGAAAGAATCATATGTCTGTTAGAATAATCACGAGCCTCTGATTACCTTACTGTATATAAGTACCTTACTTAGTATTGTAACAGTTGGCGCTTTTGAATCCTATCTTGTATCTGGTTACTTGAACGTCTGAATTCCTTACTCTTGTGACATCTCTGAAAGCTTATCGCTTCTCACCACCGTCACACTGTGGGAAACTGTCAAAAATGTCAATGTCTATGGAGAAGTTTGTAGTTTACTAATGAAGCCATCCATTATATATGTAGATATATGTAAATACTAGCATCAGGAAAACCCTCTGCTACAAATTTAGGCTAATCATGTAAAACTTTCTCTAATTTATGATAATTTCGCTAAAATAGACAAATTATATGAAATATGAAGTAATGTAGAATAATGTAACTAAAAAAATTGCGCATCATCTAAGCATCACAAAACTATGCCTATCAATATAACAATTAACGAAGAAGGTGTCACATTCTTCAAGAACATTGTTGATTGTCCAGTGTCGCGGTGCAATGGCTCCAAACCTTGGCATGAGATGGATGCTGCGGGTAATATTTGACACCAGAATGATACTCGTGACTCTCTCACCAGACTTGATTAACCGACTAATTTTGTACATGCCATGTCTTGGATCCGGTGTTGCAGGAAAGGGGGTAAACCACTCCACTACATGAGATGCTTTGGGGGTTGGTTTGTTGGAGGGAACAAAAACTGTGTTGCTGATGCTGGAATTGAGAAAACGAGACGAATTTGACCTACACGGAAGCCTAAAAACATTATTATCCAAGCATGACGACACAAGCCTTTAAGTTATACCTTTAACCCCAACAAAACTACCAGTACCATCATTGATAAGTGCAGTATCAAAGTGTGCTGGTACCACATCATTTTCGTGTTAGGCATTGCGATGGGGTCTAGCATGTATACTATCCACTGTGACAAGTGGATCGCCGTGTCCCCGAGCATCGGTCAACAACCACTTTATCTTGTGATACACAGGAACAGTGTGGAAAGGCAGATGAATACCTGCAGCAAGGTTTTCCAGGTGCTGGCAAGTAATCACCTCATTTGGATTCTGTTGTTGTGCGATGTAACGAGCAGGGCCTGTCAAAAGTAGGTTGCACCATAGTCAGTGATCAATTGTTGAATGGGGACGGCTTTAGCGTTTGGATGCTTTGTCAATTGCTGGGTGCGATCAAAGTGTAAGTCAGGTGGATGCAGATGATGAGGGGCGCGATCCCCATCAAGATGCCATTTTATGAACTGCTGATGATGAGCGATCTTCTCCTTCCGCTCTAGCCACTTCGTCATCTGTATAAATTTGTCCTTATGATTGGTCGCACGGTAGGCATCCTTGGCAAGATCGATGATATGTAGCCGCTCCGTGTACTCTGTATTATAATTATCTGTCGTCCCAAAAGTTCGAATCATAGTTGAGTAGTGGCATGCTGAGTGGAGTTTTGGGAGGTTGAAATTGTTTCAGATTCCGAGGTCAATGAATATCTCCTTGTTGTCGTGAAAGAGAGCATGAGCTTCATCCAGTAAAAGCAGTGTCTCAGAACTATGACATGGGTACTGCGCGAGGTAAAGGAAGTCAAGAAGACCGTGCACAGCCTTGAGGAGGCAAGACGAAGCAAGGTTTCCAGGAAGTCGAATATCGATGATGATACCAAGGAGAAATCAGCATATTTGACTGCGTTCAGTACCGCTGAGACGCGAGAGGCTGGTGATACCCTTCATAAATATTCAAATATGATGATTGGGAGGTAAGCGACGACATCGTGCATCAATTTCTGCTGCACCACATGCTTGTGCGAGCCATCCAAGCAGATGTTTGATAAGACCTTGATACAATTGGTGTAGTACGTCAGGTGTGACTGCCTGAAAAATGTTTGCATGAGGGAGGCCCTCCCAGTATGGGTGTATGATGGGTTTGATTCCAGCTTCGCAACATG
The DNA here is from genome assembly GCF_016758755.1 of Suillus discolor. Classification (NCBI taxonomy): domain Eukaryota; kingdom Fungi; phylum Basidiomycota; class Agaricomycetes; order Boletales; family Suillaceae; genus Suillus; species Suillus discolor. The sequence continues at coordinate 11,837 of NW_024541462.1, read as the reverse complement.
CCTGTACAAACACCAGGTCACCATCGTCAATCCTGGAAAGAGCATCCAAAACAGTGTGAAGGTCGCGTATTTCAAATGGTGCTGTGTTACTCCCGAGTTCCTCTGTAGGAATGTTACATTTCGGGCATTCCATTGCCTTCACTCCAGTAGTGAGCAATTGCTCGGGATAGTCACCCACAAAACACGCAAACAGAGGATGACAATGATGTTCCACGCCATCACCACTACTCATTACCAGCCCATCAGTACCAGCAGTCTTAAGCAGAGCCAGTATGCAACTCATACAGGCATGATAAAGGTTTGAAATAGTACGGCATCTCGAAGCTTTATTTGCGATGTGCTCAAGGTGGGTAGTGGGCAAGTATGCCAAGAGGATATGGGCGCAATGGGATGGCTTTCAGCTAATTTCTTTTGGAATGTTACCAATGGTGAGATAGACGGGATAGGCACTTTTATTCCTGAACATCGTCATCTGGGTTTTATAGCTCGATATAATAATGGGAATAATTGTGGTGCCCAGACATCATTGATCAAGCGCTCTCTAAAAAGTATCATATCAATAAAACAGGTAGATGCTGATTTATGATAGTTTGCTTACTTGCGTGTCCCACCACCACTGGCCGGTATGCATGTCATGAAACAACCGTATGGTTTGATCTTCATCAGCATAGTGACGCTCGGGTGCAAATACCAGAAAATCAGTGAAGTCAGGGTCACTGTACAACACTTTGATACATTCAATAATGTCTCTGTAGAAGACATTGAATGCTTCCCCCGCAACAATGATTTGTTCACGCTTGAACTTTGGTCATCCAGGAAGGTCGTTGTCGATGATCTTGTCTAGCTCTTTTGAATTCTTATATGAGAGGCCGAGACAATCACTGAGCTACATACATAGATGTCAGTCAAGAATGTGTACCTGTGCACCAGCACTTACTCCGTCAATTTTAAGCAAGTCAGTAAATGCTGTTGAGCTAGAACCATGTAGCTTCGCCCATTTAGCGATATCCCAGTCCATTTAGGAGGAAAAGGGGGCATAAATGTTCACAGTGCTGCCAGCATCAAGTCCATATGTGGCATTTGCACAGCGAGTAGGTCATCCAGTTATGGGTTTACCTGCGCGTGCATCCGGATATGATACGACAACGATATTATCTTGCCCTACAACACATTCTTCTATCTGCTGGCGAGCTTCAATATCATATACCTCTTCAGCGCCCTGATCATCTTCATCTACAGGAGGCTCCCATTCATTTCCATCCTGTGTGGGAGGTTCCCACTCGCCCGAGTCATACAGGCCCTCCTCCTCATCGGTGGAATCATTTCTATCATCACCTAGCCACTCTATATCATCTTCTCTGTAAGTACCGAAAAAGTCATCCTCAAATATGGGTTCAAGTTGATCCTCTGTGGGAGCCAGTGAAGGTGACCGTGGACTCCTCGGCTAGGTGTTGGCAGTGTGAGAAGCTGCGAGAACAGCCATGCAAGATCCCTGTCTAGTCTTGGCTAAATGTTGACTGTAGCCTGTCACTGAGAATGATTCTTGACATCCAGAACAGCTGACTATTTTGTCTGTATTGAGAATTGAGATCTGTTGAGATGGTACGCTGTTTCCCATCCAACGGAGTCCTTTTGGACTCCGCTGATACATCAATATCCCAACACATGTTGCCATATACATCATAAGCTCCGAATTGGTATGCCGGTATCCCTCTGTGTAGGATGACAACAGTCTCTGAGAGTTCGTTTCCTTCTCCTGCTCAAGCAAGCAGCCCACCCTTAGATCCTCCTCAATCTTGCAGTCCCTCTCCTGTCTCTCATAGTCCTGAAACTCTCATGAATTCTAGCCCAATATCCTCTCCAAGCATGATGCAGGTATCCATAAGTGCCTCAACTCTGAGTTTATGACCTGTCTCAGGGGATGCATAGGCTGAGCCTCCTGGTTTGAAGGAATCCCTAATGTGTCTTCCTGCCAAATCACTCGTACCTACAAGTACCGCTCATCAGCGGTCCATGGGCAATAGAAAGTCCAGGAAGTACCTGCCATATCCTCAGGATCCACTTCCTCTGGAGGTTCGTTACGTGGGCCGGTTCATGAGCCAAGGATATCAGCCAGATTTTTCACCTGAAGCAATGCAGAAGGTAAGCTATGTTTGTCACATATCTTTCCTTTGTGCTAAAATCATCTTTAAAAGGTTGGAAGAACAGCTGGAGAATGGTCTCTCGCAAATGAAAACTGCAACTTTGTACAAAGGGTACAAAGCCAAACTCCTGACCCGCGAAGTTGCACGTCAACGTCTCTTTCTCTCAACTTTGGAGGCTGAAGAAGCTGATCTTACTGCATCCTATGCTGATGCCATCCGTGCTGAAAATCAAGAACACTTTGGTTCTGCTGAGGAGGAGTTGCAACATTATAGGAAGCATTTTTCTCAGCGTGGGCGCCTGGAAGCTGATGATGACAGGAACTATCTTCAAGCTGTTTATGAAGATGAATGTCGGATTCTTCGCACTGTCAACATCCAGACTGATCAAGTTGCGAAAATATTGGACAAACATATCGCACAATCTCTTATGGACTGTACTGGATACTTCCCCATGTGTCACCGCTTCTGCAATGAGGTTCAGACCACTGAACCCTTCCATGAGGACTCTGATGTTACACCTGATGGATCAGACGACATCGAGAATGAACGCCTTAGCTTGTCGGATCTTGGCTCCGATGAGTGAGGCATGGGAGATGCATTTGATATCGCAGTAGGTATCTTCACTTCCCATATGATTGCTGCCCTGACTAAGCTTTGTACCAAGTTTCTCATCCGTATTTTTTGAGCCCGCTTTTGGACATCCATCATTCGCAGTTCTCGAAATCCTCGTGTCAGCCCTATCACCGCATCATCCTTTCTCCCCCCAATGACTTAAACTTCTCTAGTCCCGACTTCTCAAATTCTCATCGCACGTTGCGGTCACTGGAATGGTCAAAAGTGATCATTTTTGGTGATCTTACATTGATTTCAGCCTTGCTGTGCTTGATGTGACTATCTCAACGAACTTCTCCATCAGTGCGTGAAAATTGTCAAATTGAACATCACTCTATTGATTGATCAGCTTCAGTTTGGCCCAGTGACTGGGCTCAATTCAGTCGGTATTTATTAATTTGCACGTGTTTGTAGGTATAGGCGTGCGCAAGATGGGAGTGCTCATGGTGCATGCCCCCTTCCCTTTGTGCCACCACCATCACCTCCTACAGATTTTGGTCTCTCCACAACATGCAGCCACATTGCGAATTGACGATTTCATTCAATTCCCTCGACAACGCTGAAAGTGACCCAAACCAGGGTCTATTCGACTTCATCGACCAACCTGAGGCTTCACACCATGGCCCATTCGACTCCATCAACCAACCTCAAACCAGTCAGGCATATCCTTCTAGTTCATCGTCATATAGAGGCTCAGCATTGTTTGGCGGAGTCTCTGGAGATCAGGACACCATTGATTTCGATGCACTCGCCTTTGGCGGTGAGTGTTATTAGGATCACATTTACTTAAACGACTGATACTGTACTTGAAGCATTCCTTGAAGAGTCTGGAGCTAATGCCAGCAGAACATCAACAAGTCATGCCAGCACCACTGCCTCTAGGCTGATCCCTCGGTCAGCGGAGATTGACGCGCTCTATCCATTACCACCTCCCCAGGCACTGCAGGGGACTGTCGAGAGAACACAGCGCTCTTGTCGCATCCCTGCGCCATATCCTCTGCCAGAACCCAAAGTTATCCCCCTCAGCACAACTACTACATCGACCCCACAAACCCTGCAGCATACGACAATTGTGGACTTTCCCGTCACCCCCACAATAATTGCACCTACCGACCTTGCTGCTCCCGTTGTCACTGTTTCCCCCATTGTCCCTGTCGCCCCCATAGTCATCTCTATCGACCCTGCCCCTCAACAACTCAGTGCACCCGTCTCCATCCAGGTATCAGCTGATGTCCAAAAGCAGATCACACAGACTGCGAAAACCCAACTCATATGATACTTGCTCACTTTGCACGCAATGGCTGGTAGTGACATGCAGAAGTGAGAAGTCATTGATCTTGCAATTGCAGAGTCGACTCCATCGGTGAATGGCATGAATAGTAAGTTTTTTTGTATGTATAAGTTCCTAATTCTAACATTTAGTTCCGCAGTTCATGTTTCAAACCCTATGACATCAAGTCAACGTCAACAGCTGATCGGGACATGGACCTCCATTTTCAGCAACCTCATTAAGGATGTCCGGACCTGTCTTCCATTCGCTTTTGACATCTACCCCCCTGTGGACTCCAACATTTTCCCCAATGAATTCCGGAGGCGTGTCATAAATGCATTGATCAACGATCCCACTCAACCGTTAGCTTTCATGCATTGATTTACTGTCAACGCTGTACGTCGTATTCCCTTCGTATTTTCAAAAATTAATGTTCACATTTATGTATTTAGGCCAGGGATGTCACAATCTTGGACGGAGTCCTTGACCAGCCCTTCATATTGCAAATGATAATTCATTTTGTGTGGCACAGTGGTACCAGACTATCAGAATTCATTGACAACCCCCTTGAAGAGTTCAACTACCTCTTTGCCGCTATTGGAGCAATCGCGAAGCTGATATTATTTGAGCAATTGTCACACCCTCCGGTCGTTATCACGCGCACACAACTTGAGGCGAGTGAGATGTTCCATGTCATTTTTGCGTACATTCACAGTCTCCGAGGTGCACAGAAGGTCACATTCGATAATTACAAATCTTACACTTGCAGAATTGGACACTCTCAGCGACCGTCAACAACTGTATGAGCACCACTTGACATTTTTTTCACATAGTAGCTTCTGGGATTGCTTTACTGTACTTAGACCTCTGAGTTGGTTCTTCCATTCCTCTGATGATATGACAGCATCGCTGATTGAGTCCTCATGTGCGGTCCGTCTTATCCCGTAACATGTTGCCTCACTCGGTATCAATACTTGGGACTTGCTACCATATTTGACTTGAAGAACAGATATTGTACGTACTACCTGAACTAATCCAAAAGGGACCCTCAAAAGTATGGATGCCTAGTAGCTATAAATCAATCTCGGCTGGCAGACAGGGAAGTATTCCCGCATCTACATTCTTTTAAAATTGTTCACTCATTGATATATTTTAGCATGCCTAGCGATATCACATCTGGCCGAAGTAAGTGCTCACTGTGCACCACCATTTGCGAATCCAGATAACAAATTGCATATTTTTGCAGGCATTCGACCCACAAAAAAAAGGGCGATGGAGAATGCTGGTAAGTTTGTTAAAAATTGAATGGGCCCAGAATCAACTCACTTACTACACACTGTACTAGTCTGGAGGACCGACATGCGTCAAAAAAGACAGCACCCTCTCATACCACAACAGCGGGCCAAGAAAGCATGCAACTCACTTGCATCAAAGGGAGTCAGTCATTCAGCAATCCCTTGGGCTAGCAAGCGTAAAGGTAAGTGCAGTGTTCTACGCACTGGTATGTGCTCACCAAACACATCTGCAGAGTCCAATGAAGGCAGCATGGGTATTGGGAGGCAGGGGCCACCACAAAAGAAAGGTACACCTTTTATTACCTCGAGTCAGTTCAGCATGATGCATCTGTACTTGCAGCACGAAAAGAAACTGAACAGCAGCTAACTCCAGCTCGAACCTCTCAAGATGTGTCTTGCATGATTGATGACACGTTTTTAGCAGATGAACAAGATATATCTGATTATAAACCTAGTGGCGACTCAGGGTTGGATACTGATGCAGAAACTGATGATGACTTAGAGGAACCGGAGTCCGCCGTAAAGTTCCTGTCAGCTGAAGTAAGTACTACTACTGTTCCAGATCGCTGACCGCACATTCAATCAATATCACTCAGATACCAAAGTTTGTCTCAATGTCAGAGGCCGAAAGGCATGACTTCCTGCTTACCCAACCAACCTGGCCTCGTCCATCTGAGTCCACACCAAAGCTGACACAGAAAACTGAATCGTTTCAGTCTAAATCAACCATGGCTACCAAGGTCAGCCAATTCTTTATCTTGCAACTTGAAGTACACTCTGCTATTTATGCTAACAAAACTTATACCTCATAGTTGAGGCAGACAGCTGAACCATCTCCCATGGCCAAAGGCTCCCATGGCTTCCAGGGTAAGTTTTTGCCTCGATGCCATCCGTACTGAAAATAACTGGCATTTGATTGCTGCCCCTCGACAGACAAAATATGAGTTCAACACACACGGCCATACAAGTGTAAGTTGCCATCTGTGCTGAAAATGACACCCATTGACTGACACCTTCAACAGGCAAAGGCTTAGTCTGTGCATGATCTTAAATGAGAAAATAGCGGTTCTCAAAGTCGAACCTTGAAAAAAATCATGGTGAATTCGGATGCTGCCGATACGGCAGGTTTTGAACTCCGACCTGCCCTGCCAGCGTGCTCAACATCGTTGCTGCTGGTGTCGACACTGCTAAAGCTTTAATCTGATTCTTAATTGCTGTCAGTAGGAATATCCTGGATCATGTCACGATCCAATCAAAGAGGTCGAACCAATACATCTGCTGGTACGGACACCTCAAAGAAGTGTACTATCCATTGGGAGGGGGTCCGTAGTGCTCGTACTGAACGCCTACTTGCCTGGTGCAAGGAAAATGAAGACGCACGCATCAAGCTTTTCTCTGATTCTGTAAAGGATGCCAAGGAGCAAGGTCGGAAGAAGAAGCAGAGTGGTACTTCGAGAGATGTTGTGTATTCACAGGTCGCACAAGCTGTATTTTCGAATGATGAGGATCTGGAGGTTCAACGACTCTTCAAGGAGGACCCCAAGGCATTCATAAAACCAGTTTCAACCTGTTTCGGCACGTAAGTATCTAGTTCCTGCGTCATCCATCTTCCCACTGGAATCACTGATCAGATGTCTCAGACTGAGGAAAAAATACAACGAATTTAACAAGGACCTCAAACAGTCGGGAGCAGGAAAGACATATGCGGAGCTGCAAGAAGATCCAAAGATCAAGTCTTTGATCGGTAAGTTTCAGCTGCTGTTGATCTGCGCCTGTCTGAACCATGTCTCCGTCAGATACAAAGCTCGAAAAATTTCCCTGGTGGCCTGAGCTTCATGGCTGGTGGCGGACAAATCCAGCCTTCAATCATGCCTTCTCTACTGCAGATGCAGGGCAAGATTTTGCGTCTGCTGCATTGGAACATTTCAATATTTCCAAGCACCCACAACCACCGGCTACAGTTGACGACGATGCTCGCACGGATGATGATGGAGACATAGTCGAGGTCGATACTCGCAGTGTGGACGATGGTGCCATTGTCGATGTGGCAGATGAAATGATAGTCGACCAGCCCCCCCGCATAGAATCACAATCATCAGCATCATCATCGCTTGTACCTTTGGACCGTGGTCCTAGCAACACACCTGACTCATTCTCACTGCCTCCATTGCCACACTGGTTCCAACGATCTCAGCTCCCTCCCATCTCAACTTCTGACGCACTTGGAGTGGTATCGTTGAACTCTCCTGAGCGCTCGCCAGTACCCAATCGCAGTGCCCCCGATAATCCATTGTCTGTTTTTTCCGATTTTAGGGAATCTTCACCTAGCTATCAGTCTACGCCTATCGACTCAGAAGACTCGGATATTGGTGCCAGCCGAGCACTGCGGTCTCTCCATGTCAGCTCGCTTAAGGGAAGTCGTGAAAGTTCACCTTCTCTTGCTACAAAACGGTCTTGTCCACCTACTCGAAGTGCATCACCTCAGTTTAGTCATCCCCCCTCTTCATCACGCAAACGCCCTGGCGGCAGTGCTCTTGACCAGACCTCTGCCGCTGCAGAAAAAATGTCCCAAACGGCAGACTCTCTAATGAAGCACCTTGAGAGCAAACGTGAGAATCGTGTCGAGCACGAAAGCTACAAACGTATAAAACTTCAGGGCGACATTTGGGCTCGTGATCTCAAGGCCCGCAGTGCTCGTGATGAGCGGGAGCATGTGATGCATCTTGCGGAACAAGACCATCTCCACCAGCAGGAGAGGATGACTCAACAAATCGAGTTTGCAAGACTCGAGCTTGAGCTATCTCGTGCACGTCGAGAAGAGGAGGAGGCTCGGATTCGTCGTATTGCTATGGAGCGTGGTTCTGATCAAAACTGAAGTAGGTCTGTACTGTGTCATCATGTGACTCGTTTTTAGGACTCGGAAATGCATGCCATTTTGTACTCGATCTCAAGCGTGACTACACACAGCAAACACTACAGGTTTGGGATAAGCGCTTTGAGCTCAAGCGCAAATTTCCCTCATTGGGTACTAAAGAGGACGAAGAACTTCTACTTGACAAACACATCTTTAATGTGTTGCGATTCGCTCCAATGAGGAAAGCAACCGCGCCTTTAACACGTTGCGAAAATCCTGCCCTGCAGTTCCAATGTAAGTCTGATCACCTACTGCACCACCCCCTTGCTGATCATCCTCTCCTGTGTCACCATCAGCCCGCCTCAACCTCCGAGTTTGCTGATAGAAACAGATGTTCGTGTCTTCATGGTGTGTTTTTTCTTCGATTTCGACGATTAGATTGTGCAGAACAAAGCACGAACGGATCCACATGTTTGCATAGTCGAGGTCCTTCTGACTTTGGATTGGGATGCGAAGCTCCCGCAGTGATTGGAACCGGCCCTTGATAGAGCCGAAAAAATGCTCTGAACGAACACGGACCTAGACGTTGGGTAAGTACTATGAATGTATATTGCCATTCATACTCACTGTTGATAGGTTATAGTTGAACGTCTTTTGGTCCAGCATCAAACTCCCTCCCACTGGCCGTTTATACGGCGGCACACACCAGGTTCGCGCAGCGTACGCCGAATCTGCCCACAGCCACTCTCCTGCACCGAAAAACGACTCGGGATCCCGGGAAACTCTTGTCCGCGCAAATACGTTTGAGTCGTGGAGACTTCCAGGTACGCCAATGACATAGTCCACGATACGAAGATTATGAGGGAATATAACAACCTTTTTGATGGTAAGTCACCACGCTGCACATCGAACTGACACTTACCTGCGCTGTTAGAGAATAGTCTGAGTTCTTGTCGAAGAAACCCTCCCCATGCCAACCTGGCTTCTCGTGTAAGGGGGACGGAGTCCCATCTACAGAAAGAAAGCCTCCACGCCATTCATGACACATCTTACTTTCGACGTAAGTTTTCGCCCGCTCTCGCTCAATTTGATCCTCGTGATCAAGCGGATCAAAATGAATGGCCCGGTCATGAAGTTGAAGGATTGCGATCATCACCCGTTTGTAGCAGTTGTAGACGGTCCCCACGGACACTCCAGCCCAGTCAGAGATGTCTTCAGTGGTTGCGGCATTGCCATAATGGCCAGCGCCGTTGAGAAAAATGGCGAGCTGTATTGGGACAGGGAGCTGGGGGTTATTCAAATTGTTGTAGAAGATGGCATGTCCTTGAATCAACTTCGTAAGTTCATCAAACACGTCCGCGTCAACACGGAGCTTGCGACGGAATTTTTCAGGTGAGAATAGAGCCCACTCCTCCAGCAAGTGTAGCTGAGGCGCACGACTTAGAGACGGACGGACATCAAGGACTCGACATTTCTCTACCTCGTCATGCAGTGCAGTGATTGCATCGGCAAACTGAGTAAAGACTCGTTCGCACATATCTGGGATATCGCGCGATAGGAATTCGGAGTACGCTGTGGAGAGTGACGTCAGAGAGTTGTTTGACAAGGCAGACGCGATCGACGACGTGGGGGACACTGGGGACGTTGGCCATGTTGGTGATGCGGACTGTATACTAATATCCGAGCCACTATGGCCATCGACAGCATTGTCAGATTCCTTATCATCGTCTTCATCGTCGTCTTCATCTAGTAGCTGATCTATCATAAACTCGATTAGTTCCATATATCGCGCGATGGTAAGGTCATTTCTGGTTTGTTTGAGGCTGCGAAGCAGCTTCTTTCGATCTGATTCACGGGGCATATTGATGGAGCTGCAGAACGCTATAGCAGATGGTACAGCTTGAAAGCTTAGGGTTTGTTTGTCAGCGTCGGAGCTTCAATACTACCGGCAACGCGCAAATTTCTGACCTTCCAAAATTCTACGAAGTCAACTTTGAGAACCGCTAATGAGGCAAATTCACTTCTCTGATGGTTCCTGTTTTGATTAATGTTATGCACTGCAGACACCTGTTTGGGTAGATGATTCCAATGATGTGGAGGAACTCGAGGCTGCGTCAAATGACTATGCCGATCCGAAGTCTCCAAATGACAACTTCCTGGTACTAGATGACGACGACGACGACCATCATGGTGATTCTCAGGGGCCCAAACTTGTATGGAATGCAAACACCGGAAAGTTAAAACTCACAGACCAGGATAGCAAGACCCATTGTGTTGTCCAACGAGTGATACTGGAAGCAAAGTTTCATATGACCTTTGTCAATAGCTATCCAGACATCACCATGAAAAATCAATTCACATGAGATGCCCTCTTAACTGCAGCTCACATCTGCAGCGTCACACCCGTCTATGATCACCTCAAGACTAACGAGTCGTATGTGTCTGCACTTGCAACTCTGGTAAGTCGTCACTTTTCATGGGGTGCTTAGTACTATAACATTGCATGCAGGTTGATGCTCGAGTGCCGCTATTTCGTAGTGAATTAAAAGATGATGCTTGTGCACAAGTCACGGTGTACTACCATCTTGGTCCTGATTGCGTTGATACTGCTAAGGCTCTGCTGGCGAGCCATGTTTACCATTATGCGCAGCATTTTGATGTAGGTTTTATATTCTATTTTGTATATGAATTTCTCAGCATCGTGTGTGGATGCACTTCAGGAGAAAAACAACCCTGTTCCGCAGGCGAAAAAACCTTACTCTGCGGATATATTGCCTTACCTAATGAAGGGATGTTACTTCAATGGGTCCAAGTCAGTTGGCATGAAATTCGCAGACCGTTTTAAGGAGATTGCAGGAAACAAGGCCCAACAGCCTGAGGTAACAATTCTGATGGTTGCTTTGACCAGCACTTCAGTACATTTTTTGTTCTTGATCTACTCTCGGTCCATGTATTAATGAGCATATACTACTAGGTGTATGCTGCACTCTTGTGGAAGTCCAACAAATCTCCCCCCAAGTTCAATTTCACAGCCAACCAGTTCAGCGAGGTCTATGCTTTCCATGTGAACTTTCTCAACGAAATGGAGGAGAATGTGCCGAGCAAGTTTCACAAGTTGATGGCCGACATTTTCTCAGCTGTCCAGTAAGTTCATTGTGCTGTGAATGTGCCGCATTGACTAATTCATCTCAAAAGGAAACTCTGCTCTAATGGTGCTGCTGCTGTAGCGTCACACAAAGATGCTATGGCTTTCCTTGACCTTGATGGCATGGATGACAACGAGTAGTTCTGGACGTCCTAGTCATGGTCTCACATTGATTACCTTTACAATTCGTTTATTGGTATTGCTATAAATATGCTCCCTTCTCATTTATCTGTTACTATAAATATGTTTGTATACCCCTGTTTAATCAAACTCTAATTTGTTCTTGTAAAACTCAAATTCCTGCAAAGTGTTCGTACTGATAGTCAATTGCAAGCATTCTTGGTTGTAAGTTTGCCTGATGTTGAACATAATTATCACTAATTTATCATGCATAAAGAATTCCTTGTGGGGCAGTAAAAAAGTCTCTCTAAACCGCTAAGTTGTCTATTTATCGAAATTATCATAAATTAGAGAAAGTTTTACATACTTAGCCTAAATTTGTAGCGGAGGGTTTTCC